>NW_021272582.1:0-1330 GCF_002162155.2 Triticum dicoccoides
AGACCGCATAACAACATACGTTGTTCCCTTTGTCATCGGTATGTTACTTGCCCGAGATTCGATCGTCGGTATCCAATACCTAGTTCAATCTCGTTACCGGCAAGTCTCTTTACTCGTTCCGTAATACATCATCTCACAACTAACATATTAGTTGTAATGCTTGCAAGGCTTATGTGATGTGTATTACCGAGAGGGCCCAGAGATACCTCTCCGACAATCGGAGTGACAAATCCTAATCTCGAAATACGCCAACCCAACATCGACCATTGGAGACACCTGTAGTACTCCTTTATAATCACCCAGTTACGTTGTGACGTTTGGTAGTACCCAAAGTGTTCCTCCGATAAACGGGAGTTGCATAATCTCATAGTCATAGGAACATGTATAAGTCATGAAGAAAGCAATAGCAACATACTATACGATCAGGTGCTAAGCTAATGGAATGGGTCATGTCAATCAGATCATTCTACTAATGATGTGACCTCGTTAATCAAATAACAACTCATTGTTCATGGTTAGGAAACGTAACCATCTTTGATTAACGAGCTAGTCAAGTAGAGGCATACTAGTGACACTTTGTTTGTCTATGTATTCACACATGTATTATGTTTCCGGTTTAATACAATTCTAGCATGAATAATAAACATTTATCATAAAATAAGGAAATAAATAATAACTTTATTATTGCCTCTAGGGCATATTTCCTTCAGTCTCCCACTTGCACTAGAGTCAATAATCTAGTTCACATCGCCATGTGATTTAACAGCAATAGTTCACATCACCATGTGATTAACACCCATAGTTCACATCGATATGTGATCAACACCCAAAGGGTTTTACTAGATTCAGTCATCTAGTTCACATCGCTATGTGATTAACACCCAAGGAGTACTAAGGTGCGATCATGTTTTGCTTGTGAAAGAATCTTAGTCAACGGGTCTGTCACATTCAGATCCGTAAGTATTTTGCAAATATTTATGTCAACAATGCTCTGCACGGAGCTACTCTAGCTAATTGCTCCCACTTTCAATATGTATCCAGGTTGAGACTTAGTGTAACTTTTACAACAAACTCTTTTATCACCTCCATAATCGAGAAACATCTCCTTAGTCCTTACTAAGGATATTCTTGACCAATGTCCAGTGATCTACTCCTAGATCACTATTGTACTCTCTTGCCAAATTCAGAGTAAGGTATACAATAGGTCTGGTACATAGCATATCATACTTTATAGAACCTATGACTGAGGCACAGGGAATGACTTTTCATTTTTTTTCTATTTTCTGCTGTGGTCGGGATTTGAGTCTTACTCAATTTCATACCTTTGCAA
>NW_021272583.1:0-704 GCF_002162155.2 Triticum dicoccoides
CAGGGTGGCAGTGGTGTCACGTGCTCGTCTCGGCGTCCGTCGTCGCTACCGTGACGATGTCCGCCTCGATTCTTGTTACGCTAAGACAGGGAGGCAGTGGTGTCACGTGCTCCTCTCGGCGTCCGCCGTCGCTACCGCGACGACGTCCGCCTCGACTCGCGTTACGCTAAGACAGGGAGGCAGTGGTGTAACGTGGTCGACTCGGCGTCCGTCGTCGCTACCGCGACACTGTCCGCCTCGACTCGCGCTATGCTAAGACAGGGAGGTAGTGGTGTCACGTGCTCGTGTCGGCGTCCATCGTCGCTAACGCGACGACGTCCGCCTCGACTCGCGTTACACTAAGACAGGGTGGCAGTGGTGTCACGTGCTCGTCTCGGCATCCGTCGTCGCTACCGCGACGAAGTCCGCCTCGACCCACGTTACGCTAAGACAGGGTAGCAGTGGTGTCACGTGCTCGTCTCGGCGTCCGTCGTCACTACCGCGACGACGTCCGCCTCGACTCACGTTACGCTAAGTCAGGGTGGCAGTGGTGTCATGTGCTCGTCTCAGCGTCCGTCGTCGCAACCACGACGACGTCTGCCTCGACTCGCGTTACGCTAAGACAGGGTTTCAGTGGTGTCACGTGCTCGTCTCGGCGTCCGTCATCGCTACTGCGATGACGTCCGCCTCGACTCGCGCTACGCTAAGACAGTGCGGCAGTGGTA
>NW_021272584.1:0-1193 GCF_002162155.2 Triticum dicoccoides
ATATTTTTAGGAGCTCATGGATAATTATTTTGGCCATTTGGATTAATTCGATAAATATTTGCATTGGAAATATATTTCTATATATATGAAATATGGTCCAAAAATTATGCCAATTATACAAGAGCTCTGGAATAATACCATTAGCCCCTACAAAAATTGGCATAATAAAATTAAATGATTTAATATAGTTATTAAATCAAACAAATGTCAGAAAATTAGAAAAGAAAACAGAAAAGGGGAGAGAGACTTACCTGGGCCACTTACCTGGCCCATCTCCAGCTGGCGGCCCAGCCCACCCCCGCTGCCTTCTGTCGTCCCCCTCCTCGGACAGAAGGACGAGGGCGTGTGCCCGACGCTCGCCGGCACGCGCGCGCGCCACCTCCCCCCCTGCTGGCCACCTCCTGCTTCCTTCTCTCGCCCTCGATGCCCCGGACGGAGCCACGCAGCTGCCCCGCACCGCTCTCACTCTCCCTCGCCCTCCTCCTCTTCCCCTGCTCTCTCTCCCTCTCACCCGAAGCACTGCCGCCGCCGCAGCTCGCCACCGACGCGCTCCCCGCCGTCCCCTCGCCCCTCCATAGAGCCCCGAGCTCCGCCGCGACCCCCTCTACCTCCTCATCGAGCCAAGCAAGACGGAGCATCCCGTGGAGCCATCGCCGTCGCCATCCTCGCCTCCGGCCACCGTGGGTACTCGCCGTCGATTCGGGAGCTTCCGGGCATCCCCGACCTCGCCCTCGCGCTCGCTGGATCCGCGGTGAGCTCCTCCACCGTTCCCCTCTCTTCTCCCTCCCGTTCCCGTGCCGTAGCGCCGCTCCCCACCACGGCCGAAGCCCCTCGCCGCCGTCCATGTCACCGCCGCCGTCTCGGCCCGCCTCCGCCCAAACCAAGCCTCCCATCGCGCTCCTGGTGCCACGAGGGTGCCGCCGAGCCCCTCAGGTGGCCTCCCCGTGCCCCGCAGCCCATTTCCGCTCGAAGCCGAGCTCCGGCCGCCGCCCCGAGCTCCGCTCCGGCGAGCTCCGCCGCCCCCGCAGCCTCCCGCATGAACCCCTAGACGCGCGCGAGTCTGGGCTTCGCGTGGGTGGTCTCCGCCGCCCGAATGGTCGCCGGAACGGCGATCCCGAGCCCCTCCGCCGTCTCGGGCCTCGCCGGCGGCTAAACGCCGGCGGGATTGACCGGTCAACCGCGCTAACCCCCCC
>NW_021272585.1:0-1199 GCF_002162155.2 Triticum dicoccoides
GAGCCTTTCCTCTGATACATAATGCCTTTGGTAAATTGTATCCTCTGCTTTCTTAACCATGCTCTGTCTTCGAGCTTGAGTTAATTACTTCTAAAGATTCTGGTATATGATTATAAGATGCTCCGATGGGTTGAACCTATGCCCTCCTTAATGGGTGAGAACTCGAAAGTTTTCACGAGTCATACTCTTCTGGTGCTTCGCCAGATAAAATTTCAACACTGCAACTTAATCGAACGCGAGAAGTGGATGAAAGGTTATGCATTGGAGAAGTGGGAGTCGACCTTGAACTTTGTGTTCATGCCCATGGACCCGATGTACATCTTCTCATCGAAGCTTCTTTTAAAATTAATTATTCCCTTGATATAAGTTCATCTTATATCTGGGGTATGGCCTTTTACAATCGTGGTTCCGACCATGTTCTCCCTTAAATACCATTTTTGATGCAAGTGTATGCACTTGTCTTCTGTGGATCAATACCCCGGTACAACCTCTACTTTGATCTGTCGTCGAGTATTACCCCATGGTATCTCGAGATTATCTTGGAACTGCATAACTTCCTATGAGTTCTTCATCAAGTACTACCTACTCACTGATTACAATTTTTCATGGGCTCTGAGTTATTGAACACTCAAAGACATCGATAACTGAACCGAGTCCGCTCTACGGTTCAACCACTCTTCAGTAAGCTTCTATAAGTACGAGTTTGTACCCGATCATGTCATTCCTAGCCTGTTTGGCTATATCATTGTCGTGATGATTTTAACTGTGCTACCCGGTCCTTCTTCCGGAGCACAACTTTCGATGATGAGCTAGACTTACGTCGATCTTCCTTGTCATATCATTTCGCTTTGAACATCAAGCTTGATTTCGAGTTTGTGTTGTACCCTTGGTTCCAATAACCTTTCACTTCATCATTACTTTGACTTGATGTCGTCGCCGATCGATTACATCTTCATGAACTCTCGCGACAACGGTGTCGTGATTATCAACATTCTGAGTTCATCCAGGATATCAATTGAATTCATGATGAGAATTACCATCCTTGCCCTCGATGAATTGTATTATCATCGACCACTTTATTGCCTTCCCACCAACACAAGCTTGTTCATGTTTGGTGTTATACCTTGAGTTCCTTGCTATCCTGCAATTGTTCTTCTTTACCTTGGAGTATTACCATCCTTTATGTCAAGAATGTTCTG
>NW_021272586.1:0-1011 GCF_002162155.2 Triticum dicoccoides
TGCCGAAGAAGCTCAAGAGGATCCCAACGTCGTTCTCGGTACGCTTCTTGTTAATTGCCACCCGGCATCTGTTCTTTTCGATACAGGAGCCTCTCATTCTTTTATATCTGAAAATTATGCTCGTTTGCATAACGTCGCATTCGGTGATATGCCAACCTCTATGGTAATTCAAACTCCGGGATCCAAATGGCAAACTTCTCGAGTAAGCCATGGAAATGAAATCCAAGTCGACAGACTTGTTTTCCTCGCGTCTTTGATAGCCCTTAAATCTTCAGATATTAATATCATTTTGGGTATGGACTGGATGTCGGCTCATCATGCCCAAATCGATTGCTTCTCTAGGACTGTTCAACTCACCCACCCTTCGGGAAAGATAGTCAATGTCTTGACCCGAATAGCTAAGCGACAATTATATTCTCTTAACGCCAGCCCTTTGCCAGACCTTGAGGATGTTCCGGTAGTCCGTGACTTCCCGGATGTCTTCCCAGAAGAATTGCCAGGTGTTCCACCTGACAGGGATGTTGAGTTCGTAATAGACCTCATTCCAGGAACCGTTCCGATTGCTAGAAGACCTTATAAGATGGCACCCCTAGAACTAGCCGAGCTTAAGAAACAACTCGATGAGTCCTTGAAAAGGGGTTTCATCCGACCTAGCTCTTCTCCGTGGGCTTGCCCCGTCCTATTCGTCAAGAAGAAGGATGGTACGGACCGGATGGTTGTAGATTACCGACCTGTCAATTTGGTCACAATCAAGAACAAATATCCACTTCCCAGGATCAACGACCTGTACGATCAGCTCGCTGGATCCTCAGTCTTCTCCAAAATGGATTTGAGGTTGGGCTACCATCAAATCAAAATCAGAAACGGGGACATTCCTAAAACGGCCTTTGTTACTCGTTACGGCCAATACGAGTACACCGTCATGTCCTTCGGTTTAACCAACGCTCCAGCCACCTTTTCTCGGTTAATGAACTCAATCTTCATGGAGTATTTGGATAAATTCGTCGTGGT
>NW_021272587.1:0-1692 GCF_002162155.2 Triticum dicoccoides
CTAGTTGCGTTTCCCCTTCACCTTACCTTACGCTTGAATCTCGAGACGAGATTCTTGTTTAGTGGGGGTGAGTTGTCACATCCCTAGTTCTGACAATGCCTAGTGCATGCATTAGAGTGTTGCACCATGTTTAAATTTCATTTAAATTTGAAATGGGGATTGTTGAAACCCTAGCACCAAATGAAATTTAACTAGGTTCAATAAAAATATTTTCAATAACCCAGAATGCCCTTTGGAAATGTTCATAATTTCTGTTAAAGGTGAAAACCTCTTCCAAAAATGATGAACATATTTATAGGCTATTCCTGGATTTTTGAATTAAATTATATAGTATTTGCATTTGGGCATTTAATTGCTAATAATATTTTAAATGCTCAAATAATCACAAACTGAAATGTTTACTGTTGGAAATATTCCAAACAGTGGCCACAGTCAGTTGCATGATTTTTGGAAATGCTCTGGCATTTTTAATAAATCCGAACACAATTACAGAAAATAGAAAATAGTAACTAAAATAGAAATAAAAGAGAGGAGAGAAACCTTACCTGGCCTCACCCGTGCAGCCCACCAGCCGGCCCAGCTTTCCCCCCTGGCCGGCCCAGCCCACCCGCGCCTTCCCTGTCGTCTTCCTCCTCGGACAGAAGGACGAGGGCGTGTGCCCGACGCTCGCCGGCACGCGCGCGCGCCACCTCCCCCCCTGCTGGCCACCTCCTGCTTCCCCCGGACTCCCTCGATGCCCCGGACGAAGCCACGCAGCTGCCCCGCACCGCTCTCACTCTCCCTCGCCCTCCTCTTCTCCCCCTGCTCTCTCTCCCTCTCACCCGAGAACCACCGCCGCCGCCGACGGGCATCACCGTAGCCACTGGCCTCCCCTCGCCTCCCCGACCCGCTTCCGAGCTCCGCCACAACCCCCTCCACCTCCTCGTTGAGCTACGGACCTCCCGGACATGCTGCAACGCCGCCACCATCGCCGTTTCCGTCGCCGGCCACCGAAGTTCGCCGCGGTCAATTCGCCACCTCCGCCGCCTCCCCGAGACCACCGAGCTGCTCATCGACCCCGCTGTGAGCTCCTCTTCCATTTCCCCTTCTCCCCGCGCTCGTTCCTGCACTCCAGCCGCCTTCTCACCGGAGCCGATTGCTCCTCGCCGCCGATCATGGCGCTGCCGTGGCCAGGGTCACCCCAGCTAGCGCCCGAGCACGTTACCGAGTTCGCCGCCCTCCCAGGAGCCCACAGAGCCTTTCCGTTTCCCCTCTAGTGCACCGCAGCTCCGTGTTCGACCTTGGCCGAACTCCGGCGGCCACCTAGGTCGACGCCGGCACCGATTCCGGCCGCCCCGACCCCAACCGACTCCACAGGAAGACGCGGCGCCCTCCCAGCTACCCGTAGAGCCTCTCCGCCGCCCGAATGGTCGCCGGAGGAGCGATCCCGAAGCCCTCCGCCGTGCCTGTTGCCGCCGGCGTTGAGCCGCCGGCCTGTTTGGGCCATTTGACCGGGGTTTGACCTTCCCTGTGTCACTGACATGCGGGACCAGCCCGCCTAATTAATCTAGGTTAGTTTAAGTTAAAACGCTAACTAACCCAGTTAGTTAGGTTAGTCACTGACACGGAGGACCCACTGGTCAGTTTGACCTGGGCTGCCCGTTGACTCGCTTACGTCATGCTGACGTAGTGCTGACGCAGTAAATTCATTTT
>NW_021272588.1:0-1191 GCF_002162155.2 Triticum dicoccoides
GCCACCCCGACCCCAACGGACTCCACCAAGAGCTGCGGCTTGTCCTCAGCTCCACTCCGGTGGTCTCCGCGACCCATTTGGTGGCCGAAACGGCCAAAACCACTCCCGCCGCCGCGTCGGGCTCGCCGGCGGCTAAACGCCGGCGCTGCTGGCATTGACTTTGACCACGGGTGGGCCCTGGTTGACTCCCCTGAGTCAATGACAGGTGGGGCCCAGCCCTGTTAATTAAACAGGTTTAGTTTTAATTAAACTTTAATTAAAATAATCACCCTGACATGCGGGACCCACTGTCAGGTTTGACCCTGACGTGTTCCGTTGACCTGCTGACGTCACACTGACGTCAGGCTGACGCAATAATGATTTTCTGGAATTATTCTAATATAGGAAATTCCAGAATATAATTTAAACTTCAAAAATTCATAACTTTTATTCTGTAACTCCAAATCAGACAAATTATATATGAAAAATGATCAGAAAAATCCAATCTATCCATCTGTACTATTTTCATGCATGACTAAACAAGTTAACTTGATGTTTAATACAGAACAAGGAAAAGCACTTTAAAAGGCCATGTTTGAGTTTGAAATTTGAATCTTTGATTCAAAATGGTTCAAACCCTTCTGGTTTTAGTTGCGTTAGCCCAACACACTCATATTGCCATGTTTCATGCATGCATCATATTGTTGCACATTGTTTGGTGATGGTTGTGTATCGGTGTCCCTTGCGACAGGTTCTGTCCCCGAGGAGTACCGTGATTACCCTAACAAAGAACCGTATCAGTGCATCGAACCATCAGGCAAGCAACCAACCATTTGATCATATCGATACAATCCCATGTTCTCGCTCCTGCTCTCTTTTACTGCATTAAGACAACGCGTTTCAAACTGCTGTGTGCTACGGTAGTTGAACCCATTTCCTCTGCATGACCTGTCATTGCCACAGTAACTAGATGAAACCCACTAGCATGTGTAGGAGTTGATTGAGCCATATGTATGTGTTGTTCCTACCTTGCTATGCCTGCTATGCTTAGAGTCGTGTCAGGTCTGGTTCATCTGGGTGATGGGCTAGAGTGAAATGATTATGTCGGTAATGAGAGTGGTGTGGTGAACACGATTTGGTAAAGGTATCGATGAGAGGCCATGTAGGAGTACATGGTGGGTTGTTTCATTGAAGCCGACCTTAAGCACTGAG
>NW_021272589.1:0-1347 GCF_002162155.2 Triticum dicoccoides
GTTCACATACAACGGGTGTAAGACAGTTTTACACAGCGAAAACACTTAGGGTTAACTTGACGAGCCTAGCATGTGCAGACATGGCCTCGGAACACGGAGACCGAAAGGTCGAGCATGAGTCGTATAGTAGATACGATCAACATGAAGATGTTCACCGATGATGACTAGTCCGTCTCACGTGATGATCGGACACGGCCTAGTTGACTCGGATCATGTGATCACTTAGATGACCAGAGGGATGTCTATCTAAGTGGGAGTTCATAAGATGAACTTAATTATCCTGAACATAGTCAAAAGACCTTTTGCAAATTATGTCGTAGTTCACGCTATAGTTCTACTGTTTTAGTTATGTTCCTAGAGAAAATATAGTTGAAAGTTGATAGTAGCGATTATGCGATCAGGAGAAAGCTTATGTCCTTAATGCACCGCTCAGTGTGCTGAACCCCAACGTCGTTTGTCGATGTTGCGAACATCGGACATACACGTTTTGATAACTACGTGATAGTTCAATTAAATGGTTTAAGTAGAGGCACCAAAGACGGTTTTTGAAACGTCGCGAAACATATGAGATGTTTCGAGGGCTGAAATTAGGATTTCAGGCTCGTGCCCACGTCAAGAGGTATAAGACCTCCGACGATTTTCTTAGCCTGCAAACTCAGGGAGAAAAGCTCAATCATTGAGCTTGTTCTCAGATTGTCTGAATGCAACAATCACTTAAATCAGGTGGGAGTTAATCTTCCAGATGAGATAGTGATGTTTCTCCAAAGTCATTGCCACCAAGCTGCTAGAGCTTCGTGATGAACTATAACATATCAGGGATAGATATGATGATCCTTGAGGTATTCGCGATGTTTGACACCGCGAAAGTAGAAATCAAGAAGGAGCATCAATTGTTGATGGTTGGTGAAACCACTAGTTTCAAGAAGGGCAAGGGCAAGAAGGGATACTTCATGAAACGGCAAATCAGCTGCTGCACCAGTGAAGAAACCCGAGGTTGAACCCAAACCCGAGACTAAGTGCTTCTGTGATAAGGGAAATAGCCGCTGGAGCAGAATTACCCTAGATACTTGGTAGATAAGAAGGCTGGCAAGGTCGATAGAAGTATATTGGATATACATTATGTTAATGTGTACTTTACTAGTACTCCTAGTAGCACCAGGGTATTAGATACCGGTTCGGTTGCTAAGTGTTAGTAACTCGAAATAAAGAGCTACGGAATAAACGGAGACTAGCTAAAGGTGAGCTGACGATATATGTTGGAAGTGTTTCCAAGTTTGATGTGATCAAACATCGCACGCTCCCTCTACCATCAAGATTAGTATTAAACCTGAATGGTTTATTGAATCT
>NW_021272590.1:0-1056 GCF_002162155.2 Triticum dicoccoides
GCGACGTCCTCGCACGTTCGTAGTCGGATCGTCAAAGTCGACTTCCACCAAAGCGATATCCATCATCTCATCGAAAGACGGGACACCTTTGCCTCTATCAAGTGGTATCAGATTTCCAGGTTGCTCGGTGAGATTTTACAGTTTTTCGTAGTTTAGATCGAGTCTGTTCTTCATACCTACAGTCCACGAAAAAGCCACAAAAAAAATTAGGGTTAGTTCATCATATCCGAACCAATCTGAGCCTTTGCATAATCTTTTTAGGGTTTTGCTTTGTTGAATTTGCGGTTGCATCGTCGTGTCTAGTTGCTGGTCTTAGAGTCTAGTCTTTTAGAGTTTCGAGTTCTGGTCATAAGTTGTCACGCCGCCACCGCACCATCATCATCGCCCCTGCCATCTACCACCACCGCTCCGAATCCGTATCCATATACCACCACCAATCCGTATCCATATACTACCACCGCTACCACCACCGCTGCCATATACCACCACCATATATCCACCACCAATCCGAGTTCCTTGCTTATTAGGTTTGTTTTCGAGATCCATCTAGTTTCCGATTCGTGTTTCCTTGCCGGAGTAGGTTTCGGAAAAAAAAAAGAATAGGGTAGCCACGCTCCGTTTAGGCCCAAAATTTTTCGAAAACGCATTTTTCGAAAAAATTTCTGGCTATCCTATTTTTAGGTGTTTCTGAGTGTTTTGAGACAGGTGCCATTATAGGAAGTTTTTTTTGACCCGTTTCCAGTTTTTGGGTCCGGGCAGTCAAAAAAAAAGAAATTGGTCGAAAAAATTTCGTGCCCATCCTGTCAGTTTGAGCTAAGAAGAGTTTTGAGACACTCGCCATTATAGTGATTTTTCGCAAAAAAAAAACAGCGCAAAAAAAACAAAGAGCGCAAAAAAAAAAGAGCGAAAAAAATTTCCAGAGTGTGCTTTTCCCTTGTTTACGTGCCGCGCCGTGATTTTGTTAGTGTTCTAGGCTCGCGTCTCTAGCACAGTCTAGCCTAGGACCAGCACAGTACCGTCGTTGAGCGTTTATTCAACTTTGCATCTCTGAATTGA
>NW_021272591.1:0-1044 GCF_002162155.2 Triticum dicoccoides
GAGAATAGTTATTCTTCACCCCCTCTATTTTACCATCAATCCACCGTAATTTTACCTTCCGTAATTTTTTTCTTATTTCTGATGTAAAAAGAGACCGTAAGAAAACATATAGTCGCCGTAAAAAATATTTTATGTTATGTAAATTTACAAACGTAAAAACATAGTGTAAAATATACATAAACTACAAATTTTCTTGTCTTATGACCTACGTTTTTATTTTCTTATGCCAAATTTGACGTAGTCAATCAATAAGAATGTAACTATTTGAATTTCAAACGTAATTTATTTAGGAAGCGATCGTAAGATTACCTCGGGTGAAGAATAACTTATTCTGCACCCTGGGTGATAACGTATATATATTAACGAATCAATCTTTCTACTTTCAGTCCTCCGGATCGAGCAAATCGTCTACAGGGAGCAGGACAGTGCGAGTCCCGGCCAAAAAGTTGAAAGAAGGCATAAAGTACAACATCGATGCCATCAAAGATAATGGTGAGCCGGTCGAACCTAAGAAGAATGCGAGCAAGTTCGTTCGTCAGTGCGGAGTTCTTGTGAAGGATCAACTCCCGATCTCCATTCAAAAATGGAAAAGGCCAGCAAAGCCAAGTCCAGATCTTACTTTTGTTGATGATAGAGCCAAAAAACTGCTTTGGGAAGCTCTCATGTCACATTTCACGCTACCAGATCATTTCACAGCTGAAGATGTGGAAAAAGTTAAGAAGGCTGCTCTTAGGAAGATGGCGGTTGCATTCAACAACCACAAGAACACTATATGGGCCACATACATGAAAGAAGGAAAGAAGACTCCAGAATTCACGGGAACACTAGAGAAGCAAAGAGATCACTGGCCAACTTTAATGAAATTCAAGGAATCGGAACTAGCTAAGGAACGGTCGAGAATAAACACGGTCAATGCCTCGAAAAAGGAGCAGTTTCATAGGATGGGATCAGGTGGCTACGGTGGCCCGGCCTAAGCGGGATAAGGCTGACGAAGAGATGCAGGCTGCAGGGGTTACTCCAATTACATTGAGCTGCCCCCCCCCC
>NW_021272592.1:0-1265 GCF_002162155.2 Triticum dicoccoides
GAACCACCTCACCAATGACATGGGTAAGCTCTCCACTCAAGAGCCATATCGTGGCCATGATCAGGTGCACACCGCTAATGGAGCAGGTATGTACATCTCTCATGTTGGTCAAGCATCACTTCTTGCACACAATTCAGGAAAACTGCATCTTTCTAATATTCTTCATATTCCCACTGCTTCACGTAGTTTGTTATCTGTTCCACAACTTACTCGTGATAATAATGCCCTTGCTGAGTTTCACCCTTTTCGTTTCTTTATCAAGGATCGGGACACGAGGACCGTTCTGCTTAGCGGTCGTCTTCGCGGTGGCTTGTATGCACTTGACGCGCCAACCGCACCTCCTACGCAGTTTTCTCCTCAGGTGTTCAGTGGTGTTCGTGTGTCTCCTAAACATTGGCATGCGCACCTTGGTTATCCTGCTGCTCCTATAGTTTGTCATGTGTTGCATCGCCATGAACTACCAGTTGTGTCAAATAAAACTGCTGAAACTATTTGTGATGCCTGTCAGCAGGGCAAGAGTCACCAACTTCCGTTTTCAGAGTCGAGTCGTGTTGTGAAACATCCTCTCAAGCTTGTGTTTTCCGATGTGTGGGGTCATGCCCAAACATCTGTCAGTGGCCATAATTATTATGTCAGTTCATTGATGCTTATAGTCGGTTTACTTGGCTTTATCTTATTACGAAAAAGTCTGATGTGTTTGATGTTTTACTACAGTTTCAAGCACACGTTGAGCGTCTCCTTATCCAGTCTTGTTCAAACCGACTGGGGGGGGGTGAATATCACAACCTCAAATCGTTTTTTAACAAACTTGGGATCACACATCGTGTGTCTTGTCCTCATACACATCAGCAGAATGGGACCGCTAAACGTAAGCATCGTCATCTTGTAGAAACTGGCATTACTTTATTAGCTCATGCCTCTGTTCCTTTTAGGTTCTGGAGTGATGCTTTCTCCACTGCCTGTTTTTTGATCAATAGGCTGCCCTCACGACTACTGAATATGAAAACTCCACTTGAACGCTTGCTCAATGAAATTCCATACTACACCTTTCTCAAACTTTTTGGGTGTGCTTGTTGGCCTCATTTACGTCCTTATAACCAACATAAGCTACAGTTTCGATCGAAAAAGTGTGTTTTCCTTGGGTATAGTTCTCTTCACAAAGGGTACAAATGCCGACATGTTCCCACCAATCATGTCTACATCTCTCGTGACGTTGTATTTGATGAGAATGTGTTCCCCATTCGTGCACTTCCGAACAACTCTAT
>NW_021272593.1:0-674 GCF_002162155.2 Triticum dicoccoides
GACCAAACGAAAAGGACTAAACGAAACCAAGAAAAGGATGCAATCCTTCCTTTAGTTTGCTCATTTGCTTAATTAGTTACATCGAAGATCTAGACAGAAGGTCCTGTGTTCAATTCCCACAAAGTTGATTTATTTTGACCAAATTATTTTTCGCGGTCTCTATGAAAGCCCATAAAAGGCCCATCAACATAGAAGTACCTGGCCCAGATTGACCAAACGAAAAGGACTAAACCAAACCAAGAATACCTATTCCCTTTAATAGTAGGATAATTCCTTTTTTAATTTAGTAGCCCCAACGCATTGAAGCCTATGGATCCTTCCTTTCAATATAGAAATCAACATAGAAGTACCTGGCCCAGATTGACTACACGAAAAGGACTAAACCAAACCAAGAAAAGGACGCAATCCTTCCTTTAGTTTGCTCATTCGCTTAATTAGTTACATCGAAGATCTAGGCAGAAGGTCCTGTGTTCAATTCCCACAATGTTGATTTATTTTAACCCAACTATTTTTCGCGGTCTCTATGAAAGCCCATAAAAGGCCCATCAACATAGAAGTACCTGGCCTAGATTGACCAAACAAAAAGGACTAAACCAAACCAAGAATACCTATTCCCTTTAATAGTAGGATAATTCCTTTTTTAATTTAGTAGCCCCAACACATTGAAGCCTATG
>NW_021272593.1:3542-4369 GCF_002162155.2 Triticum dicoccoides
CGCTTAATTAGTTACATCGAAGATCTATGCAGAAGGTCCTGTGTTCAATTCCCACCATGTTGATTTATTTTAACCCAACTATTTTTCGCGGTCTCTATGAAAGCCCATAAAAGGCCCATCAACATAGAAGTACCTGGCCCAGATTGACCAAACGAAAAGGACTAAACCAAACCAAGAATACATATTCCCTTTAATAGTAGGATAATTCCTTTTTTAATTTAGTAGCCCCAACACATTGAAGCCTATGCATCCTTCCTTTCAATATAGAAATCAACATAGAAGTACCTGGCCCAGATTGGCCAAACGAAAAGGACTAAACGAAACCAAGAAAAGGACGCAATCCTTCCTTTAGTTTGCTCATTCGCTTAATTAGTTACATCGAAGATCTAGACAGAAGGTCCTGTGTTCAATTCCCACAATGTTGATTTATTTTGACCCAATTATTTTTCGCAGTCTCTATGAAAGCCCATAAAAGGCCCATCAACATAGAAGTACCTGGCCCAGATTGACCAAACGAAAAGGACAAAACCAAACCAAGAATACCTATTCCCTTTAATAGTAGGATAATTCCTTTTTTAATTTAGTAGCCCCAACACATTGAAGCCTATGGATCCTTCCTTTCAATATAGAAATCAACATAGAAGTACCTGGCCCAGATTGACCAAACGAAAAGGACTAAACCAAACCAAGAAAAGGACGCAATCCTTCCTTTAGTTTGCTCATTCGCTTAATTAGTTACATCGAAGATCTAGATAGAAGGACCTGTGTTCAATTCCCACAATGTTGATTTATTTTGACCAAATTATTTTTCGCGGTCTCTATGAAAG
>NW_021272593.1:5839-7326 GCF_002162155.2 Triticum dicoccoides
AATTAGTTACATCGAAGATCTAGGCAGAAGGTCCTGTGTTCAATTCCCACAATGTTGATTTATTTTAACCCAATTATTTTTCGCGGTCTCTATGAAAGCCCATAAAAGGCCCATCAACATAGAAGTACCTGGCCCAGATTGACCAAACGAAAAGGACTAAACCAAATCAAGAAAAGGACGCAATCCTTCCTCTAGTTTGCTCATTCGCTTAATTAGTTACATCGAAGATCTAGACAGGAGGTCTTGTGTTCAATTCCCACAATGTTGATTTATTTTGACCCAATTATTTTTCACAGTCTCTATGAAAGCCCATAAAAGGCCCATCAACATAGAAGTACCTAGCCTAGATTGGCCAAACGAAAAGGACTAAACCAAACCAAGAATACCTATTCCCTTTAATAGTTGGATAATTCCTTTTTTAATTTAGTAGCCCCAACACATTGAAGCCTATGGATCCTTCCTTTCAATATAGAAATCAACATAGAAGTACCTGGCCCAGATTGACCAAACGAAAAGGACTAAACCAAACCAAGAAAAGGACGCAATCCTTCCTTTAGTTTGCTCATTCGCTTAATTAGTTACATCGAAGATCTAGGCAGAAGGTCCTGTGTTCAATTCCCACAATGTTGATTTATTTTAACCCAACTATTTTTTGCGGTCTCTATGAAATCCCATAAAAGGCCCATCAACATAGAAGTACCTGGCCTAGATTGACCAAACGAAAAGGACTAAACCAAACCAAGAATACATATTCCCTTTAATAGTAGGATAATTCCTTTTTTAATTTAGTAGCCCCAACACATTGAAGCCTATGCATCCTTCCTTTCAATATAGAAATCAACATAGAAGTATCTGGCCCAGATTGACCAAACGAAAAGGACTAATCCAAACCAAGAAAAGGACACATTCCTTCCTTTAGTTTGCTCATTCGCTTAATTAGTTACATCGAAGATCTAGACAGGAGGTCTTGTGTTCAATTCCCACAATGTTGATTTATTTTGACCCAATTATTTTTCGCAGTCTCTATGAAAGCCCATAAAAGGCCCATCAACATAGAAGTACCTGGCCGAGATTGGCCAAACGAAAAGGACTAAACAAAACCAAGAATACCTATTCCCTTTAATAGTTGGATAATTCCTTTTTTAATTTAGTAGCCCCAACACATTGAAGCCTATGGATCCTTCCTTTCAATATAGAAATCAGCATAGAATTACCTGGCCCAGATTGACCAAACGAAAAGGACTAAACCAAACCAAGAAAAGGACGCAATCCTTCCTTTAGTTTGCTCATTCGCTTAATTAGTTACATCGAAGATCTAGGCAGAAGGTCCTGTGTTCAATTCCCACAATGTTGATTTATTTTAACCCAATTATTTTTCGCGGTCTCTATGAAAGCCCATAAAAGGCCCATCAACATAGAAGTACCTGGCCCAGATTGACCAAACGAAAAGGACTAAACCAAATCAAGAAAAGGACGCAATCCTTCCT
>NW_021272593.1:7336-8270 GCF_002162155.2 Triticum dicoccoides
AAGGACTAAAGCAAACTAAGAAAAGGACGCAATCCTTCCTTTAGTTTGCTCATTCGCTTAATTAGTTACATCGAAGATCTAGACAGGAGGTCCTGTGTTCAATTCCCACAATGTTGATTTATTTTGACCCAATTATTTTTCACGGTCTCTATGAAAGCCCATAAAAGGCCCATCAACATAGAAGTACCTGGCCCAGATTGACCAAACAAAAAGGACTAAACCAAACCAAGAATACCTATTCCCTTTAATAGTAGGATAATTCCTTTTTTAATTAAGTAGCCCCAACACATTGAAGCCTATGGATCCTTCCTTCCAATATAGAAATCAACATAGAAGTACCTGGCCCAGATTGCCAAACGAAAAGGACTAAACCAAACCAAGAAAATGACGCAATCCTTCCTTTAGTTTGCTCATTCGCTTAATTAGTTACATCGAAGATCTAGACAGGAGGTCCTGTGTTCAATTCCCACAATGTTGATTTATTTTGACCCAATTATTTTTCGCGGTCTCTATGAAAGCCCATAAAAGGCCCATCAACATAGAAGTACCTGGCCCAGACAGACCAAATGAAAAGGACTAAACCAAACCAAGAATACCCATTCCCTTTAATAGTAGGATAATTCCTTTTTTTAATTTAGTAGCCCCAACACATTGAAGCCTATGGATCCTTCCTTTCAATACAGAAATCAACATAGAAGTACCTGGCCCAGATTGACCAAACGAAAAGGACTAAACCAAACCAAGAAAAGGACGCAATCCTTCCTTTAGTTTGCTCATTCGCTTAATTAGTTACATCGAGGATCTAGACAGGAGGTCCTGTGTTCAATTCCCACAATGTTGATTTATTTTGACCCAATTATTTTTCGCGGTCTCTATGAAAGCCTATAAAACGCCGATCAACATAGAAGTACCTGGCCCAGATTGACCAAACGAA
>NW_021272593.1:13107-13781 GCF_002162155.2 Triticum dicoccoides
ATTTTTCGCGGTCTCTATGAAAGCCCATAAAAGGCCCATCAACATAGAAGTACCTGGCCCAGATTGACCAAACGAAAAGGACTAAATGAAACCAAGAAAAGGATGCAATCCTTCCTTTAGTTTGCTCATTCGCTTAATTAGTTACATCGAAGATCTAGAGAGGAGGTCTTGTGTTCAATTCCCACAATGTTGATTTATTTTGACCCAATTATTTTTCGCGGTCTCTATGAAAGCCCATAAAAGGCCCATCAACATAGAAGTACCTGGCCCAGATTGGCCAAACGAAAAGGACTAAACCAAACCAAGAATAACTATTCCCTTTAATAGTTGGATAATTCCTTTTTTAATTTAGTAGCCCCAACACATTGAAGCCTACGGATCCTTCCTTTCAATATAGAAATCAACATAGAAGTACCTGGCCCAGATTGACCAAACGAAAAGGACTAAACCAAACCAAGAAAAGGACGCAATCCTTCCTTTAGTTTGCTCATTCGCTTAATTAGTTACATCGAAGATCTAGGCAGAAGGTCCTGTGTTCAATTCCCACAATGTTGATTTATTTTAACCCAACTATTTTTCTCGGTCTCTATGAAAGCCCATAAAAGGCCCATCAACATAGAAGTACCTGGCCTAGATTGACCAAACGAAAAGGACTAAACCAAACCAAGAATACA
>NW_021272593.1:15923-16914 GCF_002162155.2 Triticum dicoccoides
TATTCCCTTTAATAGTAGGATAATTCCTTTTTTAATTTAGTAGCCCCAACACATTGAAGCCTATGCATCCTTCCTTTCAATATAGAAATCAACATAGAAGTACCTGGCCCAGATTGACCAAACGAAAAGGACTAAACCAAACCAAGAAAAGGACGCAATCCTTCCTTTAGTTTGCTCATTCGCTTAATTAGTTACATCGAAGATCTAGACAGAAGGTCCTGTGTTCAATTCCCACAATGTTGATTTATTTTGACCCAATTATTTTTCGCGGTCTCTATGAAAGCCCATAAAAGGCCCATCAACATATAAGTACCTGGCCCAGATTGACCAAACGAAAAGGACTAAACCAAACCAAGAATACCTATTCCATTTAATAGTAGGATAATTCCTTTTTTAATTTAGTAGCCCCAACACATTGAGGCCTATGGATCCTTCGTTTCAATATAGAAATCAACATAGAAGTACCTGGCCCACATTGACCAAACGAAAAGGACTAAACGAAACCAAGAAAAGGATGCAATCCTTCCTTTAGTTTGCTCATTCGCCTAATTAGTTACATCGAAGATCTAGACAGAAGGTCCTGTGTTCAATTCCCACAATGTTGATTTATTTTGACCAAATTATTTTTCGCGGTCTCTATGAAAGCCCATAAAAGGCCCATCAACATAGAAGTACCTGGCCCAGATTGACCAAACGAAAAGGACTAAACCAAACCAAGAAAAGGACGCAATCCTTCCTTTAGTTTGCTCATTCGCTTAATTAGTTACATCGAAGATCTAGACAGGAGGTCTTGTGTTCAATTCCCACAATGTTGATTTATTTTGACCCAATTATTTTTCGCGGTCTCTATGAAAGCCCATAAAAGGCCCATCAACATAGAAGTACCTGGCCCAGATTGGCCAAACGAAAAGGACTAAACCAAACCAAGAATACCTATTCCCTTTAATAGTTGGATAATTCCTTTTTTAATTTAGTAGCCCCAACACATTGA
>NW_021272594.1:0-1116 GCF_002162155.2 Triticum dicoccoides
CCATGCCAGGATCACAAGCCGACGAGATTGACTGGGAGAATTTATCGAACAAGGAGCTTCATGATAAGTTTCAGCAAATGATGACTGAACAGGTGCAAGATGTGCTGAACAATTTTGAAGAGGCCATGGAGAAGATCACTGGCCTTGAGAAGACGTTCGAAACAAAGCTCGATAACAGATTTAATGAATTGCTCGCGCGTCTTCCACCACCACCACCCGCTGCACCTAACGCACCTCTCCAACAACAACAACAACGACTACCTCCACGTCGCGAAATAGACCTTCGCCGAGCGAGCCGTGTTCCTCTTGCGTTTGGCCAAACTGTTGGTGCTGCTGTTGATACTTCTGTGGCTCCTGCTACTGCTGTTGCTGGTACCCAGGAGGATGATGAGTATGCGGGCGATTATGAGGATGAGGTTCATCAAAATCAGATCTACGAGCAGCCACCAGCACCACCACCAGCAGGTCGACCTCAGGTATATATTCGTAATGGTAGGCCTGCACCACCACCTCAGGTACGAGATGATGTCCATATTCCTAAACTGAAATTGAATATTCCACCATTTCAGGGTAGATATGTTCCTGATATATATCTTACTTCGGAGTTAGAAACTGAACAACGATTTACATGTTTGAAAACTGCTATGCGTACTCGTTGGGTTCCACCATATTATCAACGTGAATTGCTTCAAAAATTACAGCGCTTAAGACAAGGAAAAAATTCTATAGAAGAATATTATCAGGAATTACAAACTGGCATGATTAGATGTGGTATTGTTGAGGAGAATGAAGCTATGCTTGCACGTTTTCTGGGTGGATTAAATAGAGAGATTCAGACCATTCTAGACTATAAGGAGTATACTAATATCACTCGTTTATTCCATCTTGCTTGTAAAGCTGAACGTGAAGTGCAGGATCGACAAGCATTGGCGCGAACTAACTTTTCTGCAGGCCGACCTTCATCATGGACACCGCGTGCATCTTCTACTTCAACTGCACCAGCACCTCAATCACGTGCCTCCTCCAGTCGTGATACAAGAAAACAGGCACAACCACCATTATCTGCCAAGAGCGCACCTGCTGGGCCTGCACAGAGTTCTTCTTCTTCCATGGCAT
>NW_021272595.1:0-1174 GCF_002162155.2 Triticum dicoccoides
TTCTCTCTGTTGAACTTGATCTTCCCCTCTTGAGCATCCCTCATTGCGTCAATAAGGGCTTGGGTGGGTTTAATTATTTTGCCCCGGTAAACACAGTCCCCTGTCTCCGGGTTCAGCGTTCCCCCATGCCCGTACCACCAGCTTTTGGCCCTTGGGTCCCATCCCTCCGTACCTGGACGGATTCCTCGCGCCCTCAGCTCGTTCTCCATCTTCTCCCACCTAGGCTCCCAAAGGCGATACCCTCCTGGCCCCATAATATGATTGTACTCCTTCTTAGCCGCATTTTCCTTATTTTTTTCGATATTTGAATGAACTGCTCCGATTTCTTTTGCTTCACAAATTCTGGCCAATCATGTTTCAGTTTCTCATATTGTCCTTTGAAATCCGGAGTCTTGTTCTGCTTGACAAAATCATGGGCTAGATTTTGCTTGAATTTCCGGAATGCGTCGGCCATCTTATGAAGAGCGAACTGTTTGACTAGCCTCCTCCTCTCCTTGTTTTCCTCAATCTTGTTACCCTCCTCATCGAATTTGTTGTATTCCGGAGGTAGAACGAAATGTTCCATAAGCTTTTTGAAGCAATCTTTTTTTTGTTCTCTTATCGACAAAAGTGAAACCAGCAATTCGTGCCTTCTTTGGCTTATTCCACTCCTGGACGGTGATCGAGACGTTGTCTCTAACAATGGCTCCGCATTGGTTGACAAACTTGGTGGCGTTCTTGCGGGGCTCCAGCGGCCTGCCGGTTGCACTGTCGACAACCTCGATGGTGCATGTTTCTCCTTGTTTCATCGTCTTGGTTGCGCCACGCTTTGACGACGTACTCGATTGTTTCGACGATCCGGCCGAGGGCTAAAATAAGAAAGAGAGTCACGCGCGTTAGTCCACACATATTTATTCAAATCAGTTAGTTTGTATCACCAGAGGCTCAATGTATATATATATACCTCGGCGCCGGAGGTGGTTGCTACTTCCATTTGAAGATCGTCGTTTATCGACGTTTGTTCGGCATCATCTTGCTGACGGCGCCCTTCATCTTCACCGTCAAGGTTCAGATAAGAAGAGATATCATCTTCTTCTTGTCCGGTCGGCACATATAGAATATCGCCGTTTATGATGCCGAACATATGTGCTTCACCGTCCGGATCATAGTTGTCCATAATCGGGTCAGCTCTATC
>NW_021272595.1:5484-8163 GCF_002162155.2 Triticum dicoccoides
GGCCAACCGTGACTAAAGCCCCTCACGTGCACCAGCTGGCCACCGAGCGCCGTGGCCCAAGCCTTTGGTCGCGGTTCGTCTGCCGAACCGCGACTAAAGACTTCATTAGTCGCGGTTCCTACAGTTTCGCGACTAATGGGGCTGGACGGAAGCCTCTTTTTCTACCAGTGGAGACTTACCGGTAACGAGATTGAACTAGGTATTGAGATACCGATGATCGAATCTTCGGCAAGTAACATACCGATGACAAAGGGAACAACGTATGTTGTTATGCGGTTTAACCGATAAAGATCTTCATAGAATATGTAGAAGCCAATATGAGCATCCAGGTTCCGCTATTGGTTATTGACCAGAGACGTGTCTCGATCATGTCTACATAGTTCTCAAACCCGTAGGGTCCGCGCGCTTAACGTTTGGTGACGATCGGTATTTCGAGTGTGCCTACGTGATACGTCTCCAATGTATCTATAATTTTTGATTGTTCCATGTTATTATATTACTTGTTTTGGATGTTTATGGGCTTTATTTTACACATTTATATCATTTTTGGGACTAACCTACTAACAGGAGGCCCAGCCCGTCTTGCTGTTTTTTTTGCCTATTTCAGTATTTCGAAGAAAAGTAATATCAAACGGAGTCCAAGCGGAATGAAACCTTCGGGAGCGTGATTTTTGGAACGAACGTGATCCAGAGGACTTGGAGTGCAAGTCAAGAAGCAGCCGAAGCTTCCACGAGAGGGTAGGGCGCCCCCCCCCCCTATAGGGCACCCCCTGTCTCATGGGCCCCTCGGGCGTCCACCGACGCACTTCTTCCTTCTATATAAGCCTACGTACCCCGGAAACATCCAGGGAGCAAACGAAACAGAATTTCCACCACCGTAACCTTTTGTATCCATGAGATCCCATCTTGGAGCCGTCGTCAACGTTCTGCCGGAGGGGGAATCCACCATGGAGGGCTTCTACATCAACACCATAGCCCTTCCGATGAGTTGTGAGTAGTTTACCACAGACCTTCGGGTCCATAGTTATTAGCTAGTTGGCTTCTTCTCTCTTTTTGGATCTCAATACAATGTTCTCCCCCTCTCTTGTGGAGATCTATTCGATGTAATCTCTTTTTGCGGTGTGTTTGTCGAGATCCAATGAATTGTGGGTTTATGATCAGATTTATCTATGGATAATAATTGAATCTTCTCTGAATTCTTTTATATGATTGAGTTATCTTTGCAAGTCTCTTCAAATTATCGGTTTGGTTTGGCCTACTAGATTGATCTTTCTTGCCATGGGAGAAGTGCTTAGCTTTGGGTTCAATCTTGCGGTGTTCTTACCCAGTGACAGAAAGGGTTGCAAGACACGTATTGTATTGTTGCCATTGAGGATAAAAAGATGGGGTTTATATCATATTGCTTGAGTTTATCCCTCTACATCATGTCATCTTGCTTAATGTGTTACTCTGTTCTTATGAACTTAATACTCTAGATGCATGCTGGATAGCGGTCGATGTGTGGAGTAATAGTAGTAGATGCAGGCAGGAGTCGGTCTACTTGTTGCGGACGTGATGCCTATATACATGATCATGCCTAGATAACGTCACAATTATTCGACTTTCTATCAATTGCTCGACAGTAATTTGTTCACCCACCGTAATACGTATGCTCTTGAGAGAAGCCACTAGTGAAACCTATGGCCCCCGGGTCTATCTCTTATCATATTTGCTCCCAATCTACTTTTATTTGCATCTTTATTTTCTGCATCTATATTATAAAATACCAAAAATATATTTATCTTATCATATTATCTCTATCAGATCTCACTTTCGCAAGTGGCCGTGAAGGGATTGACAACCCCTTTGTCGCGTTGGTTGCGAGTTCTTTGTTTGTTTGTGTAGGTTTGTGGGACTTGTTGAGAAGCCTCCTACTGGATTTTTACCTTGGTTCTCAAAAACTAAGGGAAATACTTACGCTACTGTGCTGCATCACCCTTTCCTCTTCAAGGAAAACCAATGCAAGCTCAAGACGTAGCAAGAAGGATTTCTGGTGCCGTTGCCGGGGAGGTCTTTGCTCAAGTCAAGACATACCAAGTACCCATCACAAACTCATCTCCCTTGCATTTACATTATTTGCCATTTGCCTCTCGTTTTCCTCTCCCCCACTTCACCCTTGCCGTTTTATTCGCCCTCTCTTTCCCAATCTCCTCTCTTTTCCATTTGTCGTTTTCTGTTTGCTCTAGATCATTTACCTTGTCGTTATGGCTAGTTCTCCTATCCTTGTTATTACCCCCGAACATGAAATTCTCAATTTTAAGCAAAGGGAGGGAGAAAATTTAAAAGATGCTTGGCATAGAATTTGCAATGCTCAAAATAAATCCACTAGGAAGCTTTCTACTTCCGTTCTTCTTCGCAATTTTTATGTAGGCATTACCTCTTGGAATAGATGCGTTCTTGATACTGTTACTGGAGGGGATTTCTTGAATAGTCACACGGTTGAAGCTTATAATGCTATGCTAGATTTGTTTGGCCCACCACCTCTTTTGGTTAATGGAACTGTTTTAACTTTGGAACATGTTATGCAACGTCTTGAGATCATTGAAAATAAAATTGCCACTGTTGAGTTAATTGAAAACTTGGATAGAAAGATTCATAATCAAATTACCCAATACGGATCTAGGGTTGGGGTTACTTTGA
>NW_021272595.1:9412-9903 GCF_002162155.2 Triticum dicoccoides
TGAATCTTCTAGTAAGGGAGATGCGGATATCAAATCCATGAGTGTTCATCCCAATTGTCTCTCTATCGTTGAGAAACCTTTTGCTACAAACGAAGTTCTTGAATTTTTACCTAAAGGTTTTATCATTACTAAAAAGGGAGAAACCCCTAAAGATTATAATTGCTCTACTTTTGAACCAAGTGCCAAAGATGGCACTACTTAGATCTATCTTCGCTTTTATGCCTAGCTAGGGGCGTTAAACGATAGCGCTAGTTGGGAGGCAACCCAATTTTCTTTGTGTTTTTTGTTTTTGTTCCTGTTTAGTAATAAATTTTGTTTCTACTTTCTGTTTAGATGTGTTTTCATGTTTTATTTAGTGTTTGTGCCAAGTAGAACCTATAGGATAACCAATGATATGAGTTGATTTGATTCTGCTGAAAAACAGAAACTTTGCGCTCACGAGAAAAAAATCAGTAAATCACAGGAACGAGCTTTTGCGTTGACTCTTTTTG
>NW_021272595.1:9949-10527 GCF_002162155.2 Triticum dicoccoides
TGTTCAATAAACAAATTGTTTAGGACTTCCTATTTTGGTAGGATTTTTAGAGTTCCAAAAGTTTGCGTTAGTTACAGATTGCTACAGACTGTTCTGTTTTTGACAGATTCTGTTTTTCGTGTGTTGTTTGCTTATTTTGATGCATCTATGGCTAGTATGTAAGGGTATGAACCATAGAGAACTTGGAATGCAGTATGTTTAACACCAAAATAAATAAATAATGAGTTCATTACCGTACCTTATGTGGTGGTTTTCTTTTCTTTCACTAACGGAGCTTATAAGATTTGCTGTTGAGTTTTGTGTTGTGAAGTTTTCAAGTTTTGGGTAAAGCTTTTATGGACTATGGAATAAGGAGTGGCAAGAGCCTAAGCTTGGGGATGTCCAAGGCACCCCAAGATATTCAAGAATAACCAAAAGCCTAAGCTTGGGGATGCCCCGGGAATGCATCCCCTCTTTCGTCTTCGTTCATTGGTAACTTTACTTGGAGCTATATTTTTATTCGCCACATGATATGTGTTTTGCTTGGAGCGTCGTGTATTATATTAGTCTTTGCTTTTTAGTTTACCACAATCATCCTT
>NW_021272595.1:11707-15147 GCF_002162155.2 Triticum dicoccoides
CCGTTGCATGGCAATCCCTACTCACTCACATTGATATCTATTGATGGGCATCTCCATAGCCCGTTAATACACCTAGTCGATGTGAGACTATCTTCTCCCTCTTTTTGTCCTTACAACCACCACAAATAGACCACCATAGTGCTATGTCCATGGCTTGCACTCATGTATTGCGTAAGAGTTGAAAAAAAGCTGAAGCGCGTTAAAAAGTATGAACCAATTGCTCGGCTCGTCATCGGGGTTGTACATGATGGGAGTATTTTGTGTAAAGGAAATGAAGCATGGCCTAACTATATGATTTTGTAGGGATAAGCTTTCTTTGGCTATGCTATTTTGATAGGACATGATTATTTGTTAGTATGCTTTGAAGCATTATTATTTTTATGTTTTATAAGATTTTACTTTGAATCATTTGGATCTGAACATTCATGCCACAATAAAGAAAATTACATTGAGAATTATGCTAGGTAGCATTCCACATCAAAATTTTCTTTTTTATCATTTACCTACTCGAGGACGAGCAGGAATTAAGCTTGGGGATGCTTGATACGTCTCCAAGGTATCTATAATTTTTGATTGTTCCATGTTATTATATTACCTGTTTTGGATGTTTATGGGTTTTATTTTACACATTTATATCATTTTTGGGACTAACCTACTAACCGGAGGCCCAGCCCGTATTGCTGTTTTTTTGCCTATTTCAGTATTTCGAAGAAAAGGAATATCAAACGGAGTCCAAATGGAATGAAACCTTCGGGAGTGTGATTTTTGGAACGAACGTGATCCAGAGGACTTGGAGTGCAAGTCAAGAAGCAGCCGAAGCTTCCACGAGAGGGTAGGGCGCCCCCCCCCCCCTATAGGGCGCCCCCTGTCTCGTGGGCCCCTCGGGCATCCACCGACGTACTTCTTCCTCCTATATAAGCCTACGTACCCCGAAAACATCCAGGGAGCAACCGAAACAGAATTTCCACCACCGTAACCTTTTGTATCCGCGAGATCCCATCTTGGAGCCGTCGTCGACGTTCTGCCGGAGGGGAAATCCACCACGGAGGGCTTCTACATCAACACCATAGCCCTTCCGATGAGTTGTGAGTAGTTTACCACAGACCTTTGGGTCCATAGTTATTAGCTAGTTGGCTTCTTCTCTCTAGTTGGATCTCAATACAATGTTCTCCCCCTCTCTTGTGGAGATCTATTCGATGTAATCTCTTTTTGCGGTGTGTTTGTCGAGATCCGATGAATTGTGGGTTTATGATCAGATTTATCTATGGATAATAATTGAATCTTCTCTGAATTCTTTTATATGATTGAGTTATCTTTGCAAGTCTCTTCGAATTATCGGTTCGGTTTGGCCTACTAGATTGATCTTTCTTGCCATGGGAGAAGTGCTTACCTTTGGGTTCAATCTTGTGGTGTTCTTACCCAGTGACAGAAAGGGTTGCAAGACACGTATTGTATTGTTGCCATCGAGGATAAAAAGATGTGGTTTATATCATATTGCTTGAGTTTATCCCTCTACATCATGTCATCTTTCTTAATGCGTTACTTTGGTCTTATGAACTTAATAATCTAGATGCATGCTGGATAGCGGTCGATGTGTGGAGTAATAGTAGTAGATGCAGGCAGGAGTCGGTCTACTTGTTGCGGACGTGATGCCTATATACATGATCATGCCTAGATAACGTCATAATTATTCGCTTTTCTATCAATTGCTCGACAGTAATTTGTTCACCCACCGTAATACTTATGCTCTTGAGAGAAGCCACTAGTGAAACCTATTGCCCCCGGGTCTATCTCTTATCATATTTGCTCCCAATCTACTTTTATTTGCATCTTTATTTTCTGCATCTATATTATAAAATACCAAAAATATATTTATCTTATCATATTATCTCTTTCAGATCTCACTTTCGCAAGTGGCCGTGAAGAGATTGACAACCCCTTTGTCGCGTTGGTTGCGAGTTCTTTGTTTGTTTGTGTAGGTTCGTGGGACTTGTTGAGAAGCCTCCTACTGGATTTTTACCTTGGTTCTCAAAAACTAAGGGACATACTTACGCTACTGTGCTGCATCACCCTTTCCTCTTCAAGGAAAACCAATGCAAGCTCAAGACGTAGCAAGAAGGATTTCTGGTGCCGTTGTCGGGGAGGTCTTTGCTCAAGTCAAGACATACCAAGTACCCATCACAAACTCATCTCCCTCGCATTTACATTATTTGCCATTTGCCTCTCGTTTTCCTCTCCCCCACTTCACCCTTGCCGTTTTATTCGCCCTCTCTTTCCCAATCTCCTCTCTTTTCCATTTGTCGTTTTCTGTTTGCTCTAGATCATTTACCTTGTCGTTATGGCTAGTTCTCCTATCCTTGTTATTACCCCCGAACATGAAATTCTCAATTTTAAGCAAAGGGAGGGAGAAAATTTAAAAGATGCTTGGCATAGAATTTGCAATGCTCAAAATAAATCCACTAGGAAGCTTTCTACTTCCGTTCTTCTTCGCAATTTTTATGTAGGCATTACTCCTTGGAATAGATGCGTTCTTGATACTGTTACTGGAGGGGATTTCTTGAATAGTCACACGGTTGAAGCTTATAATGCTATGCTAGATTTGTTTGGCCCACCACCTCTTTTGGTTAATGGAACTGTTTTAACTTTGGAACATGTTATGCAACGTCTTGAGATCATTGAAAATAAAATTGCCACTGTTGAGTTAATTGAAAACTTGGATAGAAAGATTCATAATCAAATTACCCAATACGGATCTAGGGTTGGGGTTACTTTGATAAATCTTAAAGAAAAAGAACCTATAGTTAATGAAAAAATAGATCTAGATTCTGCAAGAATTGGTAAACTTGAGGATATCGTGACTAACTTAGGTTCTGCGTTTTCCTCCATGAAAAATACTCCAAAACACCCTACCAAAACTGCCAAGTTTATTTATGTTCCTAAAAATAAGATTGAATCTTCTAGTAAGGGAGATGCGGATATCAAATCCATGAGTGTTCATCCCAATTGTCTCTCTATCGTTGAGAAACCTTTTGCTACAAACGAAGTTCTTGAATTTTTACCTAAAGGTTTTATCATTACTAAAAAGGGAGAAACCCCTAAAGATTATAATTGCTCTACTTTTGAACCAAGTGCCAAAGATGGCACTACTTAGATCTATCTTCGCTTTTATGCCTAGCTAGGGGCGTTAAACGATAGCGCTAGTTGGGAGGCAACCCAATTTTCTTTGTGTTTTTTGTTTTTGTTCCTGTTTAGTAATAAATTTTGTTTCTACTTTCTGTTTAGATGTGTTTTCATGTTTTATTTAGTGTTTGTGCCAAGTAGAACCTATAGGATAACCAATGATATGAGTTGATTTGATTCTGCTGAAAAACAGAAACTTTGCGCTCACGAGAAAAAAATCAGTAAATCACAGGAACGAGCTTTTGCGTTGACTCTTTTTG
>NW_021272595.1:18433-20258 GCF_002162155.2 Triticum dicoccoides
GCATTTACATTATTTGCCATTTGCCTCTCGTTTTCCTCTCCCCCACTTCACCCTTGCCGTTTTATTCGCCCTCTCTTTCCCAATCTCCTCTCTTTTCCATTTGTCGTTTTCTGTTTGCTCTAGATCATTTACCTTGTCGTTATGGCTAGTTCTCCTATCCTTGTTATTACCCCCGAACATGAAATTCTCAATTTTAAGCAAAGGGAGGGAGAAAATTTAAAAGATGCTTGGCATAGAATTTGCAATGCTCAAAATAAATCCACTAGGAAGCTTTCTACTTCCGTTCTTCTTCGCAATTTTTATGTAGGCATTACCTCTTGGAATAGATGCGTTCTTGATACTGTTACTGGAGGGGATTTCTTGAATAGTCACACGGTTGAAGCTTATAATGCTATGCTAGATTTGTTTGGCCCACCACCTCTTTTGGTTAATGGAACTGTTTTAACTTTGGAACATGTTATGCAACGTCTTGAGATCATTGAAAATAAAATTGCCACTGTTGAGTTAATTGAAAACTTGGATAGAAAGATTCATAATCAAATTACCCAATACGGATCTAGGGTTGGGGTTACTTTGAAAAATCTTAAAGAAAAAGAACCTATAGTTAATGAAAAAATAGATCTAGATTCTGCAAGAATTGGTAAACTTGAGGATATCGTGACTAACTTAGGTTCTGCGTCTTCCTCCATGAAAAATACTCCAAAACACCCTACCAAAACTGCCAAGTTTATTTATGTTCCTAAAAATAAGGGTGAATCTTCTAGTAAGGGAGATGCGGATATCAAATCCATGAGTGTTCATCCCAATTGTCTCTCTATCGTTGAGAAACCTTTTGCTACAAACGAAGTTCTTGAATTTTTACCTAAAGGTTTTATCATTACTAAAAAGGGAGAAACCCCTAAAGATTATAATTGCTCTACTTTTGAACCAAGTGCCAAAGATGGCACTACTTAGATCTATCTTCGCTTTTATGCCTAGCTAGGGGCGTTAAACGATAGCGCTAGTTGGGAGGCAACCCAATTTTCTTTGTGTTTTTTGTTTTTGTTCCTGTTTAGTAATAAATTTTGTTTCTACTTTCTGTTTAGATGTGTTTTCATGTTTTATTTAGTGTTTGTGCCAAGTAGAACCTATAGGATAACCAATGATATGAGTTGATTTGATTCTGCTGAAAAACAGAAACTTTGCGCTCACGAGAAAAAAATCAGTAAATCACAGGAACGAGCTTTTGCGTTGACTCTTTTTGCTTCTGTTCAATAAACAAATTGTTTAGGACTTCCTATTTTGGTAGGATTTTTAGAGTTCCAAAAGTTTGCGTTAGTTACAGATTGCTACAGACTGTTCTGTTTTTGACAGATTCTGTTTTTCGTGTGTTGTTTGCTTATTTTGATGCATCTATGGCTAGTATGTAAGGGTATGAACCATAGAGAACTTGGAATGCAGTATGTTTAACACCAAAATAAATAAATAATGAGTTCATTACCGTACCTTATGTGGTGGTTTTCTTTTCTTTCACTAACGGAGCTTATAAGATTTGCTGTTGAGTTTTGTGTTGTGAAGTTTTCAAGTTTTGGGTAAAGCTTTTATGGACTATGGAATAAGGAGTGGCAAGAGCCTAAGCTTGGGGATGTCCAAGGCACCCCAAGATATTCAAGAATAACCAAAAGCCTAAGCTTGGGGATGCCCCGGGAATGCATCCCCTCTTTCGTCTTCGTTCATTGGTAACTTTACTTGGAGCTATATTTTTATTCGCCACATGATATGTGTTTTGCTTGGAGCGTCGTGTATTATATTAGTCTTTGCTTTTTAGTTTACCACAATCATCCTT
>NW_021272596.1:0-1134 GCF_002162155.2 Triticum dicoccoides
AGTTCTTACCTCGAAGGCGTCATTCTGGCAAACCAAGATAAGGATAACTTCCTCGTGCCTTACTTTCCCGAGTAAGTCCTCCCCTCAACCGGCCCGTAACATATGAATTCTTACATTTCGATCATTTTTCTTTTAACATTCCGTGTTTTCTGCAGTGACACACGTTGCACGCTCATCCTCCTAAGCCCCAAATATTCCATGGCCACGTATTTCGACCCGGACCGTCAGTCGAACGTAGACTACACAAATGTCAAGAAGGTTCTTGATGATGTTCTCCCCGGCTACGCCAAATCTGGAGGCACCTTCACCAGGCCTATTCGTAAGTACGGCAAGCACGTGTTCTCCCACAATACGACGTTCTGCTGCGTCAAGCAGCCGCCTGGCGGTCAGAAGGGTGCCTACTACGCCATCCATCACATGCGGGCGATTGTACGGGACCATCATCAACTTCTGCTACCGAGTAAACTCCAAGATTGGGCCGCGAGCGTGTCGGCAATCCAGGACGCGGACCTCCGACAAGAATTCTTTCGCATCCAGTTGGAGTTTGCGGAAATCATCCATCAAGATGTCCTTCGTACCTCGGGGCAGTTCTACCTCAGAAATCAACCGTCCAACAGTGACATCGACACAATGCTACAAATGCAGGATGACAACGCCCGTTCTTTCATGACTCCCACGATAGACGGCGGCTTCATCCACGCTTCGGTCCCTTGAGTCGAGTTGTCTAGTTCTGAAACATCGATTGGCTCATGTTGTAATTAAACTTTAATGAACTTGTAGTATGTCTCTTTGGTTTCGAGAGTCGTTCAACTTAGATGTAATCGATGCTATTAATGTCTTGCTTTTCTCTTCCGATCGTTCTGTTGCATACTTATATATTGCTTATGTATTGTCTGTGAATTGGTACTAACGTTTCGTTTGGCTAGTGCATAGCGATGCCGACGTATGTCGTGTACAAGGGTAAGGTTCCCGGAGTCTACGATGACTGGGAGGAGTGTCGGAGACAGGTTCACCGATTCAGCGGTAACAGTTACAAAGGGTACACCACTAGGGCCGAGGCCGAATCTAGATACGCCCGCTATCTAGCGGGAGAGGGGAGGGAGCGTTGGAGGAACCGGATGAAGACGAGTTTCA
>NW_021272597.1:0-6053 GCF_002162155.2 Triticum dicoccoides
GGGGGGGGGGAGAGGATCCCCACCTGTATGTATATTACTCAAAGGCCAGCATGGGCAAGCAGGATTATAGGGTCATGGCAAGCCGTGTGGTAAGGAGCAGGAGCGAGGAATTGGCTGCTGCCTTGTCGGACGGGTCCCTGAATCTGTTCAGGCAAATCTCGAACTCATTACAGATGTTCCTAACAGTGGCTACAGGGGAGTGAATCTCGTTACGGAATGCAGCAGCATTCCTAGAGTCCCAGATTTTACAGAGGATCATGAGAAGAACTTCAGGCCACACACGGCCATCCAAGGCGCCAGGAGGTTGGAGAAGCCAGAGATCTTGAAACCTGGGGGGGGGGTTTAGCCCTAGCCTTTCCCAAGTCCGAAATGCATGCGGACAGTCGAGGAACAGGTGGGAAGTGTCCTCTGAGGGGGCGCCACACCGAGGGCATGCGGCGTTGGTGGTGATCTTTTTGTGGAACAGATTGCATTTAGTGTTTAGCCTTCCTCTGAACCGCAACCAGGCGAAGATTTTAAGCTTGTGGGGGCCCCTGGATCTCCAAACCAGATGGGCATGATCATCTTTGACATCTTCATGCAGAAGCATTCCATAGGCCTTCCTTGCTGTGAAGCCAGTGCCATGGATCAGAAATCTCTCGTCCGGGGCATCAGACAGCTGAAAGTCCTGCAACAACAAAGAGAGAGCAGCAAGCTCGCGCGAGGCGGCCGAGGTTAGCCTGTCCACCAGGTTTGCTTGCACCCCATACCGCATGATGTGCACCACCGGGATGTGCGTGTTTGTGGAGTGTGAGTATAGGCTTGGGAAGGTGGTTGCTAGAGGGGTATCTTGAAGCCAAGAGTCCATCCAGAAGAAGGTCTTTTGGCCGTTATTTGTGAGCACAAAGGTAATGGATAGCAGTTTTGGGAGCTGGGTTTGGATGATTTTCGTGAGGAAGGATGGGTTTGAGCATGTGGCTATATGAGGTAGGCTACAGAGGTGCTGCATGTCTAGCCAGGAGATCCATGGTATTGGTGTGGAGCTGTTGTTGTGGTTAAGGTATTTGAAAGCAAACTTCATAAACAGACAATCATTCTGGAAAGCGAGATTTTTGATGCCAAGACCACCATAGACTTTAGGTTTGCAAACATTTTTCCAAGCAATTAAACATCTGGAGCCGGTGCACGTTTCCTCCGCAGCCGAAAAGAAGGCTCTATGAATGGAGTCTAACAATTTGATAACCTTTTTTGGTAGCTTAAAAACGGACATAAAGTACGTAGCCAGGGAGTCATGGACCGAAGAAATCAGGACGAGGCGGCCAACACGGTTTAGCAGTTTTGCACACCAGCCAGGAGGAAGGCTTCTGGAGTTGGAGATGATTGGTTGAAAGGCTGAGGGTGGTAGCTTGTGCGGAGAAAGAGGGAGGCCTAGGTAGGTTTGAGGAAAGGTGGCAATCTCACATTCTAGTGATTGGGCGATTAGTTCAGAAACGGCAGGGTCGATATTCATAGGCACAAAAGTTGTTTTGGAAAAGTTGATGTGAAGGCCCGTCGCCGAGGCGAAGTCATCAAGGATCTTTTTGAGAGTTTTTGCGGCTGCAACAGAGGCGTGGGCGATGATTAGCTTGTCGTCAGCGTACTGAAGTACGGTTGGAGGGAGGTCTTGATAGACAGGGTGGTGCAGGACATTACGGTCAGACGAAGCAGATTTAAGGATCATCTGCTGAAGTACATCAGCAACTATGATGAAAAGATAGGGAGATATAGGGTCACCCTGTCACAGGCCTATCCTGCATTGAATCCAGCTACCAGGGATACCGTTGAGAGATATAGCAGTTTTTCCGGAGGTGAGTAGGTTATCAACCCAATTACAGAAGCAGGTTGGGAAGCCCCGATGCCGAAGAATTTTAATTAAGGATAACCAGGAGATTGAATCGAATGCCTTTCTGAAGTCAAGCTTAAGGCCCATGGTGGGAACCTTGCCTTTGTGGCAGCAATTTAGCGAGTCTGCAATGTGGATGAAGTTTTTGGCGATGCATCGACCAGTGATGAAACATGTTTGATCACCATGGACAAGCAAGGGAATGTACTATTTTAGCCGATTCGTGAGAATCTTGGCGATCCCTTTGATGGGGCAGTTTTACAGTGCGATGGGCCTGAAGGCGCCGGCATTGTCGGCACCCTCTTTTTTTGGAAGTAAAATGACGATGGATCAGTTGAAGCGCTCGGTTTGGGAGGATGAATTTGCAAACTCCTGGCAGAAGGGAATGATGAGGGGTTTAAGGTTTTGCCAGAAGGATCGGTAGAAACTAGGACCGAAGCCGTCCGGGCCAGGGCTGGCATTAGGGTTCATGTGCAAGAAAGCTAGTTTTATCTCGTCATCTAAGAAGGGGGCGTCAAGGTGCCTTAGCTGCGGGATTTGGGTTGGGTAGATATCTGTTAGGTTGAAATTCCAGTGAGTAGAGGCCGGGATGCCAAGCAAAAGTTGGTAGTAGTCTTTTAGAATTTTGGCTTTCTGGTCGTGGGAAAAAAAGTTGTGGCCAAGGTGTCGTAGGACCGGGATTTGGTTTTTTCGGAAGCGTTGAGAGGCTGCGGCATGGAAGAATTTAGAGTTCTCGTCACCATATATTGCGCGTTTGATTTTGTATCGTTGCCGAAGCGCGAGCATGCGGTCGCGTGTGGCTCTTAGCAGCATGGCTTTAACAACTACTCGTAGTTGAAACTCGGAGGGGGTGAGAGGCCTCAATTCTTCTTTTAAGTCGATCAGAGATATGCCATGTTTGCAGCGCAACTCTCTAGTATGGGCCGACAGCAAGGTTTTGGTCCACTGTTTTAGGCGGGAACGGCAAGTTTGAAGGCAGTGGGCCAAGTGGGCTGAGGGGGAGAGGTGGGCCGTAGCTGGTGACTGGCAGATCTAGGAGATTAGGCGTTTGCAGGCCGGGTTGTAGGCCCAGCATCGTTCGAACCGAAAGAGGCGGGAGCGGGGTACGAACGTGGATATGGAGATGATTAGTGGCACATGATCCGAGATGGCGCGAGTGAGAGAGGATAAGGAGGTGTTTGGGAAGGCATGATTCCAAGATAAGTTAAAAAAAGCGCGATCTAGCCGTTCCAGGACCGGGGCTTCTCTGTTGTTGGACCAAGTAAATTGCCGATCGAGGAGAGGCAGCTCTAGGAGAGCTAACTCGTCGATTGCTTCGTTGAACAAGCGGGATTCTCGGTGGTGAAAGTTGGGATTGTTCTTCTCGCGGGGCAAACGAATCATGTTAAAATCCCCTACAACTAGCCACGGGGTGTTCTCAGGGGGGGCTATGGCTTTTAATTCCGCGAGGAAAACAGGTTTTTGCGCCCTGCTAGTCGGGCCGTAAACGTTTGTGATGCAAATGGGGGAAGGGAGAGCGAGAGATGTGAGGGAGGTAGTGGAACAGAAACCATGGTTTATGTGGTTTGTGATGTGAAGGGAGCTGGAGTTGGCAGCGGATAGCAGGGCCCCAGCGGTGCCTGAGGCTGGTGAGATGGTGTAGAAATCGAGGGAAGTTGGCAGGAAAGACCGAATTTTTGGGACAGAGGGCGTGGCAAGTTTAGTTTCCTGGAGTAACAACATATGGGGTTTGATAGATAGAAGTTCAGATAGAACATCATTACATTTTTCCACATCACCCAAGCCCCTAACATTCCATGAACAGAGATACATAGTCGTTGCCGTCATTTTAAACACTAACACAGACACCAGGACTCACTAGACCAACGAGCGCGCGTACAGACACAGAGACAGCAGACACAGATAAGCAGTAACCTTGACAATCTAATAAACTGGGACTAAACAGACACATGGCAGCGACGGACGGCATCAGAGAGATGCTAATCATGGAAACACTTGTCAGCACCACCAGCGGCCTTGGCGATGAGGTCGATCTCGTCAGCAGAGGAGCCACACTCTTTGGCCAGGGCAGCATGCGCCAGTGGCGAGCCCGGCTCCGAGTCATCAGCAGCAAGACGAGCGGATCGGACTGCGTCATCAAAGTCTTGGGCAGAGCTAGCCATGAGCAGGCGCTTGGCCTTGGCACGGGATGCCTTGTCTGCCATTGTCTCCTTGGCATATGGCTCGGCCAAGGCGAGACGGGCACTGCGACAGACATGCAGAACGTCCTTGGCGAGTTTGGCCTTGCCGCGCCTCTTCTGAGCGACGGCCTCATGAACCGCAGGAGCGGGCTCAGAAGGGAGTGGCACGGCGGGGGTGGCTGGCGCTGGCGAGATGCCCGAGCGAGGGCGGCGAGAGTAGGTGCGCAGCGAAGGAGCGGAAGCAGGTGTGTCAAGAACAGGAGAGGCGACCACGGGAGAGGCCAATGGCAGAGCGTGCTGCTCGGCCATGGCCTCAAAGGCGGCTGCGATGGAGGTGAACGGAGCAGAAGCCACCGGGTGGGGTTGTGGAGGAGCAGAAATAATCTGGGTCGGCAGTGCGGGCTCCGGAGGAGAGGCTACTGGGCCTGAGGTGGGGGCGGAGGGAAGGCGGTGCAAGATGGAGTTGAGGAGCACAGGAGGGGCTAAGCCAATGTGGGCCATCGGGATATCATCATCAGACGAGGAGATAGTGAGGTCAAGGAATTGATCGGCAGCCAGTGTAGCGTTTCTGGAAGGGGAGGATGGAGGGCCCTGCGGGAACTCCGGGGACACAACTACAGGCCTGAAGGCGGCCATGGCAGCCTCAGCGCGCTCTAGGCCAAGTGTGCGGTCAGAGTCATCAGAACCAGAGTCTAAGGCGGAATCAGAGGCATAACCATCGTTGGATGAGAAAGGAGAGGGGTCGTTTGGCCCAATACGAGTGACCCTGCCATGCTCAAGTAGTTGGACTACCAGGATGTCTAGGTTAGGGAGCTGCACCGTGATGCCGTCGGGAAGACGGGTGCCCTTGAACAGGGCGATGTGGGCGCGGATGGAGGTGCGGTCATCAGAGAGAAGGTAGTACTGGTTGATGGAGTAGATTTGTCCAAGGAAGTTGAGGATGAAGTGGACACCGGAGGGGTGCCACAGCTCTAGGGGGAAACCAATGGCTTCAATCTCGGTGATGTCATCCTCGAAGAGCGTGGTGGAGCGGCCATGGTTTTCAGCAGGCTCAAAAGAGATGGAGTTGCCGTCGATGTGCATGGGGCCACGGGCTAGAACGGCGTGGCGGACAGAGGCATTGGGGAAGGCAACCAGGCCAGCACCACGGAAGGAGGCAGCGACGCGGAAGGTGGGGTTGCCGCTAAGCTGGCGGATGGCGCGTCGAATATCTGGGAAGGGGTTGTGAACCGGGGTGCCAAAGTGCACGAAAGCGTATCGAGCAATGTCGTCGTGGACTAGCTAAGGAGGGACAACGATGAGGGGCTGAGATGGTGGCTGTGGGATCGGAGCAAAGGTAGGGGCCCTTGATGGAAGCTAGGTGGCTGGGTGTGAGCAGAGCGAGGGGTGGGGGTTGGCATAGGTGGAGGGAAGGAATGGCGAGCGTGGCCGCCGCAGCGACGTCAAGGTCTCGGATCGCCTTGACGAGGTGGAGCCGGAGTTGGACTGCGATGGCGTCGACGGGGTGGGAGAGGTCCGACAGGGAGGAGTTGAGGTCGATCGCAGCCTCGGGGCAGAGTAGGTCTGCCTCGCCAGTGGTGGCACCATTGCGGGGCGGGAGCGAGGAGGAAGAGCCACATGAGGCGACAGGCACCAGGAAGGAGCCGATCCGAAGCGTTGCCGGCTGCGCAGCGTCAGGGGAGGCAGGAGCAGCATTGGTCGAGGCGTCCATGCTGCAGGCAGGAACAAAGGCTAGGTTAAGACTAGGAGATGGAGATGGGGGGAGCGGAGGAAAGAGAGCAACTAGGCGAGAAGCTTTGCACCTGAAGCTGCGGTGGCCGGATCTCCAGCAGCGGGAGCAACGGATTGGGTCCCGACAGTCGAAGACAATGTGATCTTGCGCCAGGCAGCGAAAGCACCGACGCTTCTTCTTCTTCGTCGTGGCAGCGCCGGGCTGAAGGAGAGGGACAGGAGGCGGGTTTGGATGAGGGTGGGAAGGTGGGAGGGCAGGTATATAAAGAGGAGGGGGTGGC
>NW_021272598.1:0-6053 GCF_002162155.2 Triticum dicoccoides
GGGGGGGGGGAGAGGATCCCCACCTGTATGTATATTACTCAAAGGCCAGCATGGGCAAGCAGGATTATAGGGTCATGGCAAGCCGTGTGGTAAGGAGCAGGAGCGAGGAATTGGCTGCTGCCTTGTCGGACGGGTCCCTGAATCTGTTCAGGCAAATCTCGAACTCATTACAGATGTTCCTAACAGTGGCTACAGGGGAGTGAATCTCGTTACGGAATGCAGCAGCATTCCTAGAGTCCCAGATTTTACAGAGGATCATGAGAAGAACTTCAGGCCACACACGGCCATCCAAGGCGCCAGGAGGTTGGAGAAGCCAGAGATCTTGAAACCTGGGGGGGGGGTTTAGCCCTAGCCTTTCCCAAGTCCGAAATGCATGCGGACAGTCGAGGAACAGGTGGGAAGTGTCCTCTGAGGGGGCGCCACACCGAGGGCATGCGGCGTTGGTGGTGATCTTTTTGTGGAACAGATTGCATTTAGTGTTTAGCCTTCCTCTGAACCGCAACCAGGCGAAGATTTTAAGCTTGTGGGGGCCCCTGGATCTCCAAACCAGATGGGCATGATCATCTTTGACATCTTCATGCAGAAGCATTCCATAGGCCTTCCTTGCTGTGAAGCCAGTGCCATGGATCAGAAATCTCTCGTCCGGGGCATCAGACAGCTGAAAGTCCTGCAACAACAAAGAGAGAGCAGCAAGCTCGCGCGAGGCGGCCGAGGTTAGCCTGTCCACCAGGTTTGCTTGCACCCCATACCGCATGATGTGCACCACCGGGATGTGCGTGTTTGTGGAGTGTGAGTATAGGCTTGGGAAGGTGGTTGCTAGAGGGGTATCTTGAAGCCAAGAGTCCATCCAGAAGAAGGTCTTTTGGCCGTTATTTGTGAGCACAAAGGTAATGGATAGCAGTTTTGGGAGCTGGGTTTGGATGATTTTCGTGAGGAAGGATGGGTTTGAGCATGTGGCTATATGAGGTAGGCTACAGAGGTGCTGCATGTCTAGCCAGGAGATCCATGGTATTGGTGTGGAGCTGTTGTTGTGGTTAAGGTATTTGAAAGCAAACTTCATAAACAGACAATCATTCTGGAAAGCGAGATTTTTGATGCCAAGACCACCATAGACTTTAGGTTTGCAAACATTTTTCCAAGCAATTAAACATCTGGAGCCGGTGCACGTTTCCTCCGCAGCCGAAAAGAAGGCTCTATGAATGGAGTCTAACAATTTGATAACCTTTTTTGGTAGCTTAAAAACGGACATAAAGTACGTAGCCAGGGAGTCATGGACCGAAGAAATCAGGACGAGGCGGCCAACACGGTTTAGCAGTTTTGCACACCAGCCAGGAGGAAGGCTTCTGGAGTTGGAGATGATTGGTTGAAAGGCTGAGGGTGGTAGCTTGTGCGGAGAAAGAGGGAGGCCTAGGTAGGTTTGAGGAAAGGTGGCAATCTCACATTCTAGTGATTGGGCGATTAGTTCAGAAACGGCAGGGTCGATATTCATAGGCACAAAAGTTGTTTTGGAAAAGTTGATGTGAAGGCCCGTCGCCGAGGCGAAGTCATCAAGGATCTTTTTGAGAGTTTTTGCGGCTGCAACAGAGGCGTGGGCGATGATTAGCTTGTCGTCAGCGTACTGAAGTACGGTTGGAGGGAGGTCTTGATAGACAGGGTGGTGCAGGACATTACGGTCAGACGAAGCAGATTTAAGGATCATCTGCTGAAGTACATCAGCAACTATGATGAAAAGATAGGGAGATATAGGGTCACCCTGTCACAGGCCTATCCTGCATTGAATCCAGCTACCAGGGATACCGTTGAGAGATATAGCAGTTTTTCCGGAGGTGAGTAGGTTATCAACCCAATTACAGAAGCAGGTTGGGAAGCCCCGATGCCGAAGAATTTTAATTAAGGATAACCAGGAGATTGAATCGAATGCCTTTCTGAAGTCAAGCTTAAGGCCCATGGTGGGAACCTTGCCTTTGTGGCAGCAATTTAGCGAGTCTGCAATGTGGATGAAGTTTTTGGCGATGCATCGACCAGTGATGAAACATGTTTGATCACCATGGACAAGCAAGGGAATGTACTATTTTAGCCGATTCGTGAGAATCTTGGCGATCCCTTTGATGGGGCAGTTTTACAGTGCGATGGGCCTGAAGGCGCCGGCATTGTCGGCACCCTCTTTTTTTGGAAGTAAAATGACGATGGATCAGTTGAAGCGCTCGGTTTGGGAGGATGAATTTGCAAACTCCTGGCAGAAGGGAATGATGAGGGGTTTAAGGTTTTGCCAGAAGGATCGGTAGAAACTAGGACCGAAGCCGTCCGGGCCAGGGCTGGCATTAGGGTTCATGTGCAAGAAAGCTAGTTTTATCTCGTCATCTAAGAAGGGGGCGTCAAGGTGCCTTAGCTGCGGGATTTGGGTTGGGTAGATATCTGTTAGGTTGAAATTCCAGTGAGTAGAGGCCGGGATGCCAAGCAAAAGTTGGTAGTAGTCTTTTAGAATTTTGGCTTTCTGGTCGTGGGAAAAAAAGTTGTGGCCAAGGTGTCGTAGGACCGGGATTTGGTTTTTTCGGAAGCGTTGAGAGGCTGCGGCATGGAAGAATTTAGAGTTCTCGTCACCATATATTGCGCGTTTGATTTTGTATCGTTGCCGAAGCGCGAGCATGCGGTCGCGTGTGGCTCTTAGCAGCATGGCTTTAACAACTACTCGTAGTTGAAACTCGGAGGGGGTGAGAGGCCTCAATTCTTCTTTTAAGTCGATCAGAGATATGCCATGTTTGCAGCGCAACTCTCTAGTATGGGCCGACAGCAAGGTTTTGGTCCACTGTTTTAGGCGGGAACGGCAAGTTTGAAGGCAGTGGGCCAAGTGGGCTGAGGGGGAGAGGTGGGCCGTAGCTGGTGACTGGCAGATCTAGGAGATTAGGCGTTTGCAGGCCGGGTTGTAGGCCCAGCATCGTTCGAACCGAAAGAGGCGGGAGCGGGGTACGAACGTGGATATGGAGATGATTAGTGGCACATGATCCGAGATGGCGCGAGTGAGAGAGGATAAGGAGGTGTTTGGGAAGGCATGATTCCAAGATAAGTTAAAAAAAGCGCGATCTAGCCGTTCCAGGACCGGGGCTTCTCTGTTGTTGGACCAAGTAAATTGCCGATCGAGGAGAGGCAGCTCTAGGAGAGCTAACTCGTCGATTGCTTCGTTGAACAAGCGGGATTCTCGGTGGTGAAAGTTGGGATTGTTCTTCTCGCGGGGCAAACGAATCATGTTAAAATCCCCTACAACTAGCCACGGGGTGTTCTCAGGGGGGGCTATGGCTTTTAATTCCGCGAGGAAAACAGGTTTTTGCGCCCTGCTAGTCGGGCCGTAAACGTTTGTGATGCAAATGGGGGAAGGGAGAGCGAGAGATGTGAGGGAGGTAGTGGAACAGAAACCATGGTTTATGTGGTTTGTGATGTGAAGGGAGCTGGAGTTGGCAGCGGATAGCAGGGCCCCAGCGGTGCCTGAGGCTGGTGAGATGGTGTAGAAATCGAGGGAAGTTGGCAGGAAAGACCGAATTTTTGGGACAGAGGGCGTGGCAAGTTTAGTTTCCTGGAGTAACAACATATGGGGTTTGATAGATAGAAGTTCAGATAGAACATCATTACATTTTTCCACATCACCCAAGCCCCTAACATTCCATGAACAGAGATACATAGTCGTTGCCGTCATTTTAAACACTAACACAGACACCAGGACTCACTAGACCAACGAGCGCGCGTACAGACACAGAGACAGCAGACACAGATAAGCAGTAACCTTGACAATCTAATAAACTGGGACTAAACAGACACATGGCAGCGACGGACGGCATCAGAGAGATGCTAATCATGGAAACACTTGTCAGCACCACCAGCGGCCTTGGCGATGAGGTCGATCTCGTCAGCAGAGGAGCCACACTCTTTGGCCAGGGCAGCATGCGCCAGTGGCGAGCCCGGCTCCGAGTCATCAGCAGCAAGACGAGCGGATCGGACTGCGTCATCAAAGTCTTGGGCAGAGCTAGCCATGAGCAGTCGCTTGGCCTTGGCACGGGATGCCTTGTCTGCCATTGTCTCCTTGGCATATGGCTCGGCCAAGGCGAGACGGGCACTGCGACAGACATGCAGAACGTCCTTGGCGAGTTTGGCCTTGCCGCGCCTCTTCTGAGCGACGGCCTCATGAACCGCAAGAGCGGGCTCAGAAGGGAGTGGCACGGCGGGGGTGGCTGGCGCTGGCGAGATGCCCGAGCGAGGGCGGCGAGAGTAGGTGCGCAGCGAAGGAGCGGAAGCAGGTGTGTCAAGAACAGGAGAGGCGACCACGGGAGAGGCCAATGGCAGAGCGTGCTGCTCGGCCATGGCCTCAAAGGCGGCTGCGATGGAGGTGAACGGAGCAGAAGCCACCGGGTGGGGTTGTGGAGGAGCAGAAATAATCTGGGTCGGCAGTGCGGGCTCCGGAGGAGAGGCTACTGGGCCTGAGGTGGGGGCGGAGGGAAGGCGGTGCAAGATGGAGTTGAGGAGCACAGGAGGGGCTAAGCCAATGTGGGCCATCGGGATATCATCATCAGACGAGGAGATAGTGAGGTCAAGGAATTGATCGGCAGCCAGTGTAGCGTTTCTGGAAGGGGAGGATGGAGGGCCCTGCGGGAACTCCGGGGACACAACTACAGGCCTGAAGGCGGCCATGGCAGCCTCAGCGCGCTCTAGGCCAAGTGTGCGGTCAGAGTCATCAGAACCAGAGTCTAAGGCGGAATCAGAGGCATAACCATCGTTGGATGAGAAAGGAGAGGGGTCGTTTGGCCCAATACGAGTGACCCTGCCATGCTCAAGTAGTTGGACTACCAGGATGTCTAGGTTAGGGAGCTGCACCGTGATGCCGTCGGGAAGACGGGTGCCCTTGAACAGGGCGATGTGGGCGCGGATGGAGGTGCGGTCATCAGAGAGAAGGTAGTACTGGTTGATGGAGTAGATTTGTCCAAGGAAGTTGAGGATGAAGTGGACACCGGAGGGGTGCCACAGCTCTAGGGGGAAACCAATGGCTTCAATCTCGGTGATGTCATCCTCGAAGAGCGTGGTGGAGCGGCCATGGTTTTCAGCAGGCTCAAAAGAGATGGAGTTGCCGTCGATGTGCATGGGGCCACGGGCTAGAACGGCGTGGCGGACAGAGGCATTGGGGAAGGCAACCAGGCCAGCACCACGGAAGGAGGCAGCGACGCGGAAGGTGGGGTTGCCGCTAAGCTGGCGGATGGCGCGTCGAATATCTGGGAAGGGGTTGTGAACCGGGGTGCCAAAGTGCACGAAAGCGTATCGAGCAATGTCGTCGTGGACTAGCTAAGGAGGGACAACGATGAGGGGCTGAGATGGTGGCTGTGGGATCGGAGCAAAGGTAGGGGCCCTTGATGGAAGCTAGGTGGCTGGGTGTGAGCAGAGCGAGGGGTGGGGGTTGGCATAGGTGGAGGGAAGGAATGGCGAGCGTGGCCGCCGCAGCGACGTCAAGGTCTCGGATCGCCTTGACGAGGTGGAGCCGGAGTTGGACTGCGATGGCGTCGACGGGGTGGGAGAGGTCCGACAGGGAGGAGTTGAGGTCGATCGCAGCCTCGGGGCAGAGTAGGTCTGCCTCGCCAGTGGTGGCACCATTGCGGGGCGGGAGCGAGGAGGAAGAGCCACATGAGGCGACAGGCACCAGGAAGGAGCCGATCCGAAGCGTTGCCGGCTGCGCAGCGTCAGGGGAGGCAGGAGCAGCATTGGTCGAGGCGTCCATGCTGCAGGCAGGAACAAAGGCTAGGTTAAGACTAGGAGATGGAGATGGGGGGAGCGGAGGAAAGAGAGCAACTAGGCGAGAAGCTTTGCACCTGAAGCTGCGGTGGCCGGATCTCCAGCAGCGGGAGCAACGGATTGGGTCCCGACAGTCGAAGACAATGTGATCTTGCGCCAGGCAGCGAAAGCACCGACGCTTCTTCTTCTTCGTCGTGGCAGCGCCGGGCTGAAGGAGAGGGACAGGAGGCGGGTTTGGATGAGGGTGGGAAGGTGGGAGGGCAGGTATATAAAGAGGAGGGGGTGGC
>NW_021272599.1:0-2321 GCF_002162155.2 Triticum dicoccoides
CGACTCAGGGGCTCACCGCGGTTGCAGTGGGCGTCGAAGCGGGCTCGGAGACGCGCTGGAGACGGTGAATTCGACGGCGATGATGGTCGGAGCCCGAAGAGGGGAACGGCGACGTGGCGGCGATGCAGGGCTTCTGGGGAGCTATGGAGCGGTGGGGAGGAAGAGGGGGTCGTGGCGGAGCTTCTGAGCTAGTCGGGGGAGCGAGGGGTGGCCGGAGATGGCTGCTATGGCGAACGGCGGCGACGGTGGTGTTCGGCCGTGTGAGAGAGAGATCGAGGGAGAGGAGGAAGAGCCGGGGGAGAGTGAGAGAGAGCAGGGGGAGGCGTGGCATCGTCCAGGGCATCGAGGCGAGGAGGGGAGGGCAGGCAGGCAGGGAGAGAGGTGGCGTGGCGCGGTGGCGCGCGCGCGCCGGCCACACTCCCCTCCCTCTGTCGGGACGAAGACGACAGAGGAGGGAGATGGGCTGGGCCGGCTGCTGGCTGGGCCGGCCAGCTGGCTGGGCCGCACAGTGGAGGAGCCCAGGTAAGCTCCTCCTGTTAATTATTTTCTGTTTTCTAATTTCTGACATTTGTTTTGATTTAAAAAAAATATTAAATCATTTATTTAACTTATGCCAATTTTTGCAGGAGCTATATATATTATTCCAGAGCTCCTTTATAGTTGGCATAATAATTGGACATGTATTAATATATATAATTAATATATTTCCAATGCAAATATTTATGCATTAATTCCAAATGCCCAAGATAAATACCTATGATCTCTTAAAAATATTGGTTTGATTTTTATCTCTGTCCAATATTTTCAGAGAGCAACATGAGCATTTTCTTGGACCCTTTTGGAGAAATTTTTATTTGGGTCATTTTCAAAAAGATTCTGAGGGTTTCACAGATCCCCATTTCAAGTTTCTGATGAAAGAGTAAACATGATGCAACACTCTAATGCATGGCTAACTAGGATGTGACAACTCACCCCCACTCAAAAGAATCTCGTCCCGAGATTTGGGTTCCTCCGGAAAGAAGGCGGGATACTCGAGTCGAAGACGATCCTCCCTTTCCCAAGTTGCTTCATCCTCAGAATGGTGCGACCATTGAACTTTGAGAAACTTGATATTATGACGTCGCGTGGTACGTTCGGCTTGATCGAGGATACGAATGGGGTACTCTCGATATGTAAGATTATCTTGGAGATCAAGCGTTTCGTGGTCCACTCCATGGATAGGATCCGAGAAGCAACGCCTGAGTTGAGAAACGTGGAAGACATCGTGAACTCTGGAGAGGTGCGGAGGTAGTTCCAACTGGTAGGCAACTTCTCCTCGTTTGGCAAGAATGCGAAAAGGTCCAATGTAACGAGGAGCCAATTTGCCTTTGATACCGAAACGATGGGTTCCCTTCAGAGGGGTGACCCGGAGATAAGCCTTCTCGTCAACCTCGAAAGTCATAGCCTTATGTTTTCGGTCATATTGACTCTTTTGACGAGATTGGGCTGTTTTCAACTTTTCACGAACGATGCGAACTTGTTCTTCTGCTTCCTGAATCATGTCCGGGCCAAAGAATTGTCTTTCCCCGGTCTCTGACCAGTTAAGGGGTGTTCGACACCGTCGTCCATAGAGAACTTCAAAAGGGGCTTTACCCAAGCTAGATCGATAGCTGTTGTTGTAAGCGAATTCGGCAAATGGAAGGCACTTCTCCCAATCCATTCCGAATGAGATAACAGAGGCTCGAAGCATGTCTTCTAGAATTTGGTTGACGCGTTCCACTTGACCACTTGACTGAGGGTGGAAAGCGGTGCTAAAAGAGGGACGGGTTCCCATAGCATTTTGGAAGCTTTCCCAAAATCGAGAGGTGAAAAGACTTCCTCGATCCGAGTTAATTTCCAAAGGAACACCATGGAGGGACACTATTCGGGAGATGTATAAGTCTGCCAGCTGGCTAGCGGTTATACTCTCACGAACAGGTAGGAAATGAGCTACTTTGGAAAGACGATCGACCACGACGAAAATAGCATTATTCCCTCTCTTGGTCCTGGGAAAACCGGTAATGAAATCCATACCAATTTTATCCCATTTCCATTCAGGAATAGCTAAGGGTTGAAGGGTGCCAGCAGGCCGTTGATGCTCTGCTTTTACACGACGACAGACGTCGCAATTTGCAATATACTGAGCAATTTCTCTCTTCATCCTAGTCCACCAGAACCTCTGGCGTAGGTCCTGATACATTTTAGTGCTACCGGGATGAATGGTGAGAGGAGATTCATGAGCTTCCTTAAGGATTAATCGCCTTAGGTTGCGCACTTTGGGAACCACTAGTCGATTCCCGAAG
>NW_021272600.1:0-1156 GCF_002162155.2 Triticum dicoccoides
TTTTAGAACAGCATGGTATTTGCTATGGTTATAAATTGGTCCTAGAATGATGAGCATCCAAGTTGGGTATAATAAAAACTATCATAGGAAGTGAATTGAATGCTATGATCAACTTGATACTTGATGATTGTTTTGAGATAGGGAGGTAGTGATATTAAAGTCATGCTAGTTGGGTGATTATGAATTTAAAGAATGCTTGTGTTGAAGTTAGCAAGTCCCGTAGCATGCACGTATGGTTAAAGTTGTGTAACAAATTTGAAGCATGAAGTGTACCTGGCTTGTGCATCCTTATGAGTGGCGGTCGGGGAAGAGCGATGGTCTTTTCCTACCAATCTATCCCCCTAGGAGAATGCACGTAGTGCTTGGTTTTTGATGACTTCTAAATTTTTCCAATAAGTATATGAGTTCTTATGACTAATGTTGAGTCCATGGATTATATGCACTTTTACCTTCCACCATTGCTAACCTCTTCGGTACCGTGCATTGCCCTTTCTCACCTTGAGAGTTGGTGCAAACTTCACCAGTGCAACCAAACCCCGTGATATGATACACTCTATCACACATAAACCTCCTTATATCTTCCTCAAAACAGCCACCATACCTACCTATTTATGGCATTTCCATAGCCATTCTGAGATATATTGCCATGCAACTTTCCACCGTTCCGTTTATTATCATCATGACATACATTACTTTTGTCATATTGCCATAGCATGATCATGTAATTGACATCGTATTTGTGGCAAAGCCATCATGCATAATTTTTATACATGTCACTCTTGATTCATTGCACCATCTCGGTACACCGCCAGAGGCATTCTTATAGAGTCATATCTTGTTCTAGTTTTGAGTTGTAATTCATGTGTTGTAATAAATAAAAGTGTGATGATCATCATTGTTAGAGCATTGCCCAAAAAGAAAAAAAATGAAAGGCCAAAAAGAAAAAAAAAGAAAGGCCAAAAGAAAAAAAAGGAAAAAGAAAAAAGAAAAAAAAGAAAATAAATAAATAAAAGGGCAATGCTACTATCTCTTTTTCCACACTTGTGCTTCAAAGTAGCACTTAGTTCTCTATTGAGTCTCATATATTGTGCTTCAAAGTAGTACCATGTTCTTCATGTAGAGAGTCTCATATGTTGTCACTTTCATATACTAGTGG
>NW_021272601.1:0-755 GCF_002162155.2 Triticum dicoccoides
TAAAGCAAAAAACAAAAGAAAATAAATAATGCAGAAAACAAAAGAAAAAAACAACAATAAGTATTTTGTTGTAAGTAGAAACAAAATAAAATAAATAAAGCAAGAAAGAAAAGAAAAAAATAAAAAAGTGTTTTCAAATTTGAAAACTAATGGCACTAACAAAAAGTTTATAATTTTCCTAAAACTAAAAGCAAAAACAATTAAAAAATAAAGCAAAAAACAAAAGAAAATAAATAATGCAGAAAACAAAAGAAAAAAACTGGAAAAAAAATAAATATAACAACAATAAGTAAAGAAAACAAAAAAACAAAAAAAATGCCTCCTACTGGGCCCCCACGGCCTGAATACGACTAGAAACCCTACTATGGGCCAGGATTCAGGCCCGCAGTAGGCCCAGAAGGCCCATCAGGCAAAGCAATAGCAAGTAGGCCTGAAAGCCTGCAGTGGAGAGGAGCTCGAGAGGGGTGCGACAGTGGGGCTTATAAACCACTGCGCGCCCCTCTCAACTAGCGAGGTGGGACTAAACTTTGGCCCCGACGCGGGTAGCACAGCGTCCTTTGGTCCCGGTTGGTGGCACCAACCGAGACTAAAGCCCCCTTTAGTCCCGGTTGGTGCCACCAACCGGGACCAAAGGCCGCCGGTTCCCGCCCTTTGGGCTACCGAAAAAGAGGCCTTTGGTCCCGGTTGGTGGCACCAACCAGGACCAAAGGGTGGATTAGTCCCGGTTGGTGCCACCAACCAGGACTAAAGGGTTT
>NW_021272602.1:0-2768 GCF_002162155.2 Triticum dicoccoides
CCTCGTGAAGTACATCGGGGCGAGGATGTGAAGGAAAACTGTTTTTATTCGAAGCCTTGAAGGCAAATTTTGTGAAGATATATTGATTCAGGGAAGATGAAGAGGAACCATCGGGATAGGCTTCTGAATATGGGCGACGTCACTACTCCGGCAGGCCGCTCAAATGCCTCCTCAATTAATCTTATGGAACGTGTGGGATAGTGGGAATTAACTGAAAGTACATAGTGGATGGTGGCTTGAGGTCGCGACGCGCTGGTAAAAAACCATCGGGGGGAAATATGCCAGCAAGGATGATATGTGAGCCTGGAGAAGAAACAAATAATGAAGAGATGAACTGACGTGGTTGACGCTGCCACATCTTCATACACGCACGCCGCTAGGGAGAAGTCGCCTCGTGAAGTACATCGGGGCGAGGATGTGAAGGAAAACTGTTTTTATTCGAAGCCTTGAAGGCAAATTTTGTGAAGATATATTGATTCAGGGAAGATGAAGAGGAACCATCGGGATAGGCTTCTGAATATGGGCGACGTCACTACTCCGGCAGGCCGCTCAAATGCCTCCTCAATTAATCTTATGGAACGTGTGGGATAGTGGGAATTAACTGAAAGTACATAGTGGATGGTGGCTTGAGGTCGCGACGCGCTGGTAAAAAACCATTGGGGGGAAATATGCCAGCAAGGATGCTATGTGAGCCTGGAGAAGAAACAAAGAATGAAGAGATCAAATTATGTGGTTGACGCTGACACATCTTCATACACAGACGCCGCTAGGGAGAAGTCGCCTCGTGAAGTACATCGGGGCGAGGATGTGAAGGAAAACTGTTTTTATTCGAAGCCTTGAAGGCAAATTTTGTGAAGATATATTGATTCAGGGAAGATGAAGAGGAACCATCGGGATAGGCTTCTGAATATGGGCGATGTCACTACTCCGGCAGGCCGCTCAAATGCCTCCTCAATTAATCTTATGGAACGTGTGGGATAGTGGGAATTAACTGAAAGTACATAGTGGATGGTGGCTTGAGGTCGCGACGCGCTGGTAAAAAACCATCGGGGAGAAATATGCCAGCAAGGATGCAATGTGAGCCTGGAGAAGAAACAAATAATGAAGAGATGAAATTATGTGGTTGACGCTGCCACCTCTTCATACACAGACGCCGCTAGGGAGAAGTCGCTTCGTGAAGTACATCGGGGCGAGGATGTGAAGGAAAACTGTTTTTATTCGAAGCCTTGAATGCAAATTTTGTGAAGACATATTGATTCAGGGAAGATGAAGAGGAACCATCGGGATAGGCTTCTGAATATGGGCGACGTCACTACTCCGGCAGGCCGCTCAAATGCCTCCTCAATTAATCTTATGGAACGTGTGGGATAGTGGGAATTAACTAAAAGTACATAGTGGATGGTGGCTTGAGGTCGCGACGCGCTGGTAAAAAACCATCGGGGGGAAATATGCCAGCAAGGATGCTATGTGAGCCTGGAGAAGAAACAAATAATGAAGAGATGAACTGACGTGGTTGACGCTACCACATCTTCATACACAGACGCCGCTAGGGAGAAGTCGCCTCGTGAAGTACATCGGGGCGAGGATGTGAAGGAAAACTGTTTTTATTCGAAGCCTTGAAGGCAAATTTTGTGAAGATATATTGATTCAGGGAAGATGAAGAGAAACCATCGGGATAGGCTTCTGAATATGGGCGACGTCACTACTCCGGCAGGCCGCTCAAATGCCTCCTCAATTAATCTTATGGAACATGTGGGATAGTGGGAATTAACTGAAAGTACATAGTGGATGGTGGCTTGAGGTCGCGACGCGCTGGTAAAAAACCATCGGGGGGAAATATGCCAGCAAGGATGCTATGTGAGCCTGGAGAAGAAATAAATAATGAAGAGATGAACTAACGTGGTTGACGCTGCCACATCTTCATACACAGACGCTGCTAGGGAGACGTCGCCTCGTGAAGTACATCGGGGCGAGGATGTGAAGGAAAACTGTTTTTATTCGAAGCCTTGAAGTCAAATTTTGTGAAGATATATTGATTTAGGGAAGATGAAGAGGAACCATCGGGATAGGCTTCTGAATATGGGCGACGTCACTACTCTGGCAGGCCGCTCAAATGCCTCCTCAATTAATCTTATGGAACGTGTGGGATAGTGGGAATTAACTGAAAGTACATAGTGGATGGTGGCTTGAGGTTGCGACGCGCTGGTAAAAAACCATCGGGGGGAAATATGCCAGCAAGGATGCTATGTGAGCCTGGAGAAGAAACAAATAATGAAGAGATGAAATTATGTGGTTGACGCTGCCACATCTCCATACACAGATGCCGCTAGGGAGAAGTTGCCTCGTGAAGTACATCGGGGCGAGGATGTGAAGGAAAACTGTTTTTATTCGAAGCCTTGAAGGCAAATTTTGTGAAGATATATTGATTCAGGGAAGATGAAGAGGAACCATCGGGATAGGCTTCTGAATATGGGCGACGTCACTACTCCGGCAGGCCGCTCAAATGCCTCCTAAATTAATCTTATGGAACGTGTGGGATAGTGGGAATTAACTGAAAGTACATAGTGGATGGTGGCTTGAGGTCGCGACGCGCTGGTAAAAATCCATCGGGGGGAAATATGCCAGCAAGGATGCTATGTGAGCCTGGAGAAGAAACAAATAATGAAGAGATGAACTGACGTGGTTGACGCTGCCACATCTTCATACACGCACGCCGCTAGGGAGAAGTCGCCTCGTGAAGTACATCGGGGCGAGGATGTGAAGGAAAA
>NW_021272603.1:0-1542 GCF_002162155.2 Triticum dicoccoides
TTCTGAAGATAACATTGAGTCTTCATCAGTGTCAACGATCACATCATCGGTATCACATCTATCGAGAGGGGACAAATACCGGCAACACAGAAGGGAACACAATCAACGCAATGCACAATATGATGCATGATCATGACATGGCAAATGAATGTGTTTTGGGCTAATGCAACTAGCAACAGATTAAATGAAGTTGGTTTGAATACAAGATTCAAATTCAAACTCCATATGTGATTATTCAAATGCCATTTAATTGATTTGTGCTAAACAGCAGCTATAAGTTGTTCTAACATGCATGAAAATGGTACAGATGGATTCCTTGAATTTTTCTGATAATTTTTCATATATAATTTATTTAATTTGGAGTTACGGTTGAATTTCTATGAATTTTAGAAGTTTTAGGCATTTTCTGAAATTTCCTGAATATAATTAAATCCAGAAAATACTTATTGCGTCAGCCCCACGTCATAGTGACGTCAGCAGGGTCAACTGGGCGCCCCAGGTCAAATCTGACGTGTGGGGGCCACACGTCAGTGACACAGGAGCTAATCCCGGTCAAACCCAGCGCTGACTGGGGTTTGACTAGGGGTGGGGCCCGCTGTCAGTGGCCTAGGGGGTTGATTAGTGTGGGGGGGAGGTTAGCCGCTAATTATGCCCACGTCATCATCGCCGGACTTACGCCGGCGGCGACCAAAATGGCGGCGGCAACGCGCCGGACTTGCGCTAAAGGCGACGGAGGCGGCGGCTGGGGGCAGCGGGGCGTAGCCCGGGCTCTCCCGCATGTGATGGGGTAGGTGGGAGGCTGCGGGAACGCCGGGGCTCGTCGGAACGGAGCTCGCGGCGGCGCCGGAGTTCGGGTGGTAACGGGCACGAGGCCCTGGTGGGGTTTTGGGCAAGCTGAGCTGCGCATGGGCTTCCTGTGAGCCCCACGAGCTCAAAGCCGTGCTCGGACGCGACCGAAACAGGCCATGGCCGCGACGGCAGCATGGCCGGCGGCAGCAAGCTCCGGTCGTCGGCAAAGTGGCAGCTGCGGTGTGCAAACGAGAGAACGGAGAGGGGGAAACAGCACAGGAGCTCACAGCGGGTGCAGTGGTGGCCTCGGCGAGCTCGGGGAGGCACCGGAGCCGACGAATTTGACGAAGATGGCCGGCGGGTCCGAGGTAGAAGACGACGTCGATGGCGGCGATGCGGCACGTCCGGGGCCTCGTGGCTCGTTGAGGAGGTAGAGGGAGGACCCGCGGAGCTTCCTGGGGCGTCGGTGAGGCTAGGGGTGGCCGGTGGCCATGGGTACGGCGACGATGGCGGCGATGCTCCGCTCGGTGGTGTGCGTGAGAGAGAAACAGAGGAGGGAATGGGGTCCAGGGGGAGAGAGGGGAGGTGCAGGGGGCGAGGGCGTCTCCGTGGCGTCGCGAGGGAGTCGGGGAGGCTGCCACGGCGAAGCAGGAGGTGGCCGGCGCTCTTCGGGCGCGCGCCACGCCTCGCCTCTGCCTACTGGCAGAGGAAGAAGAGGACAAGGGGGGGAAGGAGGTGGGCTGGGCCGGCCAG
>NW_021272604.1:0-1663 GCF_002162155.2 Triticum dicoccoides
TTTTTCACATAAGCATCGCAGCCCCAAACTTTAAGAAACGACAACTTTGGTTTCTTGCCAAACCACAGTTCATAAGGCGTCGTCTCAACGGATTTTGATGGTGCCCTATTTAACGTGAATGCGGCCGTCTCTAAAGCATATCCCCAAAATGATAGCGGTAAATCTGTAAGAGACATCATAGATCGCACCATATCTAGTAAAGTACGATTACGACGTTCGGACACACCATTACGCTGTGGTGTTCCGGGGGGCGTGAGTTGCGAAACTATTCCACAGTTTTTCAAATGTACACCAAACTCGTAACTCAAATATTCTCCTCCACGATCAGATCGTAGAAACTTTATTTTCTTGTTACGATGATTTTCAACTTCACTCTGAATTTCTTTGAACTTTTCAAATGTTTCAGACTTATGCTTCATTAAGTAGATATATCCATATCTGATCAAATCATCTGTGAAGGTGAGAAAATAACGATATCCGCCACGAGCCTCAATATTCATCGGACCACATACATCGGTATGTATGATTTCCAACAAATCTGTTGCTCTCTCCATAGTACCGGAGAACGGTGTTTTAGTCATCTTGCCCATGAGGCACGGTTCGCAAGTACCAAGTAATTCATAATCAAGTGGTTCCAAAAGTCCATTAGTATGGAGTTTCTTCATGCGTTTTACACCGATATGACCTAAACGACAGTGCCACAAATAAGTTGCACTTTCATTATCAACTCTGTATCTTTTGGTTTCAACATTATGAATATGTGTATTACTACTATCGAGATTTAGTAAGAATAGACCACTCTTCAAGGGTGCATGACCATAAAAGATATTACTCATATAAATAGAACAACCATTATTCTCTGATTTAAATGAATAACCGTCTCGCATTAAACAAGATCCAGATATAATGTTCATGCTCAACGCTGGCACCAAATAACAATTATTTAGGTCTAATATTAATCCCGAAGGTAGATGTAGAGGTAGCGTGCCGACCGCGATCACATCGACTTTGGAACCGTTTCCCACGCGCATCGTCACCTCGTCCTTTGCCAGTGTTCGCTTAATCCGTAGCCCCTGTTTCGAGTTGCAAATATTAGCAACAGAACCAGTATCAAATACCCAGGTGCTACTGCGAGCATTGGTAAGGTACACATCAATAACATGTATATCACATATACCTTTGTTCACCTTGCCATCCTTCTTATCCGCCAAATACTTGGGGCAGTTCCGCTTCCAATGACCAGTCTGCTTGCAGTAGAAGCACTCAGTTTCAGGCTTAGGTCTAGACTTGGGTTTCTTCTCTTGAGCAGCAACTTGCTTGCCGTTCCTTTTGAAGTTCCCCTTTTTCTTCCCTTTGCCCTTTTTCTTGAAACTAGTGGTCTTGTTAACCATCAACACTTGATGCTCCTTCTTGATTTCTACCTCCGCAGCTTTCAGCATTGCGAAGAGCTCGGGAATAGTCTTGTTCATCCCTTGCATATTATAGTTCATCACGAAGCTCTTGTAGCTTGGTGGCAGTGATTGGAGAATTCTGTCAATGACGCAATCATCCGGAAGATTAACTCCCAATTGAATCAAGTGATTATTATACCCAGACATTTTGAGTATATGCTCACTGACAGAACTGTTCTCTTCCATCTTGCAGCTATAGAACTTATTGGAGA
>NW_021272605.1:0-1295 GCF_002162155.2 Triticum dicoccoides
TGTCGCGAGGCGTCGCAGTAGATAACAAAGTCCTTAGAGAAGTCTGGCGGTACCAGTACGGGAGCAGAAGTCAGGCGTCTTTTCAGTTCCTGAAAGCTGTGCTCACATTGTGGAGTCCATTCGAACTTTTTATCTTTCTTGAGGAGTTCGGTTAGAGGTTTAGCAACTTTGGAGAAGTTTTCGACAAAGCGACGGCAATAGCTCGCTAAGCCTAGAAAACTCCGAACTTGCTTGACCGATTCAGGTGGAGTCCAATTAAGGACGGCTTGAACTCGCTCAGGGTTAACAGCAATACCTTTACCAGATATTACATGACCCAGATAGGTCACTTCTGACAACCAGAATTCACATTTAGAAAATTTGGCATAAAGGCGATGCTCTCGAAGTTTCTTCAACACTAGCCTTAGATGTTTGGCATGTTCCTCCTCGTTCTTGGAGTAGATGAGTATATCATCGAGATAAACTACGACGAATTTATCCAAATACTCCATGAAGATTGAGTTCATTAACCGAGAAAAGGTGGCTGGAGCGTTGGTTAAACCGAAGGACATGACGGTGTACTCGTATTGGCCATAACGAGTAACAAAGGCCGTTTTAGGAATGTCCCCGTTTCTGATTTTGATTTGATGGTAGCCCAACCTCAAATCCATCTTGGAGAAGACTGAGGATCCAGCGAGCTGATCATACAGGTCGTTGATCCTGGGGAGCGGATATTTGTTCTTGATTGTGACCAAATTGACAGCTCGATAATCTACAACCATCCGGTCCGTACCATCCTTCTTCTTGACGAATAGGACGGGGCAATCCCACGGAGATGAACTAGGTCGGATGAAACCCTTTTTCAAGGACTCATCGAGTTGTTTCTTAAGCTCGGCTAGTTCTAGGGGTGCCATCTTATAAGGTCTTCTAGCAATCGGAACGGTTCCTGGGATGAGGTCTATTACGAACTCAACATCCCTGTCAGGTGGAACACCTGGCAATTCCTCTGGGAAGACATCCGGGAAGTCACGGACTACCGGAACATCCTCAAGGTCTGGCAAAGGGCTGGCGTTAAGAGAATATAATTGTCGCTCGGCTAACCGGGTCAAGACATTGACTATCTTGCCCGAAGGATGAGTGAGTTGGACAGTCCTAGAGAAGCAATCAATTTTGGCATGATGAGCTGACATCCAGTCCATACCCAAAATGATATTAATATCTGAAAATTTGAGAGCTATCAAAGATGCAAGGAAAACAAGTCTGTCGACTTGGATTTCATTTCCATAACTTACCCTGGAGGTCTGCCATCTAGAACC
>NW_021272606.1:0-1598 GCF_002162155.2 Triticum dicoccoides
CCTGTAGCCCATTCCGGCGAAGCACCGCCGCGCGGTTTGGTCGTCGCCGGCCGAACTCCGGCGAGGCTGACGTGGCGGCTTATTTAGCGCTAATCCCCACCATTAGCCACCCCACCAGCCGCTGACAGTGGGCCCTAGAGCCAAGTCAACCCTGGTCAGTGCGGGTTTGACCCAGGGTTAACCCCAGTGTCACTGACGTGTGGCCCCCACACGTCAGGTTTGACCTGGTCAGCCCTGCTGACGCCTCTGTGACGTCACGCTGACGCAGTAAATGATTTTCTGGATTTAAAAATAATCAGGAAATTCCAGAAAATGCCTAAAACTTCTAAAATTCATAGAAAATTAACCGTAACTCCAAATTAAATAATTTATATATGAAAAATTATCAGAAAAATTCAAGGAATCCATCTGTACCATTTTCATGCATGTTAGAACAACTTATAGCTGCTGTTTAGCACAAATCAATTAAAGGGCATTTATTTAATCACATATGGAGTTTGAATTTGAATTTTATATTCAAACCAACTTCATTTAATCTGGTTTTAGTTGCATTAGCCCAACACACATTCATTTTGCCATGTCATGATCATGCATCATATTGTGCATTGCATTGATTGTGTTCCCTTCTGTGTTGCCGGTATTTGTCCCCTCTCGATAGACGTGATACCGATGATGTGATCGTTGACACTGATGAAGACTTAATGCTATCTTCAGAAGTGCCAGGCAAGCAAAACCCCCTTGTTCATTCCGATACAATCCCACTCTCTCGCTCCTGCTCTCTTTTACTGCATTAGGACAACACCGATTCAACTGTTACATGCTGCGGTAGCTGAACCCCTTTATCCTCTGCATGACCTGTCATTGCCACAGTAAATAGATGAAACCCACTAGCATGAGTAGGAATTGTTTGAGCCCTGTTGTGCCTACTCATTCATGCTTGTTTGTCATGCCTGCTATTGCTTAGAGTTGAGTCAGGTCTGATTCATCGGGGATGAATCAGAGGCGTGTGAACATGTCCTACTGTGTGTGAGCTAAGTGTGTGAACACGATTTGGTAAAGGTAGCGGTGAGAGGCCATGTAGGAGTACATGGTGGGTTGTCTCATTGCAGCCGTCCTCAGGAACTGAGTTCTGTGTTTGAGATCCATGATTCAGCTACTACCATACATTGGGCCCTAAAATATGACCCCGCTCGACTTCTTATTCACCCTAGTCCTCTGTCCAGGAGTTGCAAGTAGTTTCTGGTGTTTGTAGCTTACTGGAGGCCGTGGACAGCGCTGACCATAGGGGTGGGCTGTGATGCGGTAGGTACGTGGCACGGTGTACCGGATGCCCGTTTGGTATCTCGGGAACCCTGTTCACATCGTTTGGGGCTGTGAGCGAAACTCCGGCCGGATCTCCTCATGGATGGAACCCGAATAGGCGATAAACCTGGACTAGAGACTTGAGTGTTTAGGTAGGTCGTGGTCTACACCCACGTCGGCTTTCGCTTGAAGTCTGCCGAGCACATGTCGTGTGCAGACGCTAAGTGGTGGAAACATGTATGAAGAAGTACACCCCTGCAGGGTTAACATCATCTATTCGAATAGCCGTGTCCGCG
>NW_021272607.1:0-1276 GCF_002162155.2 Triticum dicoccoides
CATGCACTTTTCAATTTAATTTCAGAAGCAACACTAGATGGTTTATTATTAGGCTTCATTTGTTTCTCAAATTCTTTTGCCACAATCTGATTTTCACTCTTATTCGTCTCCTGTTTTGCTTTATTAGCTCTATTAATATCATCTTTCAAAATGGAATCAGGAGTCATAGGAAGCAAAGTAATATTTTTATCCTTATGAACAAGAGTATAGTGATTGTTTCTACCATGGTGTACAGAATTTTTATCAAATTGCCATGGTCTACCAAGTAATAAGGAACATGCTTGCATAGGTACCACATCACAATCAACATAATCAGCATATGTAGATATACTAAAATGCACACGAACAGTACGTGTTACCTTAACCTTGCCGCTGTTGTTGAACCATTGGATGTAGTAAGGATGTGGATGTGGTCTTGTGGTGAGAGAAAGCTTCTCGACCATCTCCATGCTAGCCAAGTTGTTGCAGCTCCCTCCGTTTATGATGACGCGCACAGAACGTTCCTTCACAACTCCCTTGGTATGGAACAAATTGTGCCTCTGATTTTGCTCAGCTTGTGTGATCTGCACACTCAAAACACGTTGAGCAACTAAACATTCATACCTGTCAGCGTCTTCAGGAGCCATGTATTGCGTCTCATTATCAGAATCATCTCCACCATGTTCTTCACGTGTAATAAGAGCCAAAGTCTCCTCATCATAGTCACTAGCGGACTCATATCCACCATCCGCGGTAGCAATCATCACACGCGGAGATTTGCATTCTCTCGCATAATGACCTTCTCCCTTACAACGACGACAAATAATATCACTTGTGTGCCCTGTTGATGCTATGGAAGAAGAAGAACGCTGTGTAGGCCCCGCAGGTGCGCTCTTGGCAGATAATGGTGGTTGTGCCTGTTTTCTTGTATCACGGCTGGAGGTGGCACCTGATGGAGGTGCTGGTGCAGTTGAAGTAGAAGATGCACGTGGTGTCCATGATGAAGGTCGGCCTGCAGAAAAGTTAGTTCGCGCCAATGCTTGTCGATCCTGCACTTCACGTTCAGCTTTACAAGCAAGATGGAATAAACGAGTGATATTAGTATACTCCTTATAGTCTAGAATGGTCTGAATCTCTCTATTTAATCCACCCAGAAAACGTGCAAGCATAGCTTCATTCTCCTCAACAATACCACATCTAATCATGCCAGTTTGTAATTCCTGATAATATTCTTCTACAGAATTTTTTCCTTGTCTTAAACGCTGCAATTTTTGAAGCAATTCACGTTGATAATATG
>NW_021272608.1:0-1456 GCF_002162155.2 Triticum dicoccoides
CTGAACCCCTTTATCCTTTGCATGACCTGTCATTGCCACAGTAAATAGATGAAACCCACTAGCATGAGTAGGAGTTGTTTGAGCCCTGATGTGCCTACTCATTCATGCTTGTTTGTCATGCCTGCTACTGCTTAGAGTTGAGTCAGGTCTGATTCATCGAGGATGAATCAGAGGTGTGTGAACATGTCCTACTATGTGTGAGCTAAGTGTGTGAACACGATTTGGTAAAAGGTGTCGGTGAGAGGCCATGTAGGAGTACATGGTGGGTTGTCTCATTGAAGCCGTCCTTAGGAACTGAGTTCTGTGTTTGTGATCCATGATTCAGCTACTACCATGCATTGGGCCCTGAAATATGACCCCGCTCGACTTCTTATTCACCCTAGTCCTCTGTCCAGGAGTTGCAAGTAGTTTCTGGCGTTTGTAGCTTACTGGAGGCCGTGGACAGCGCTGACCGTAGGGGTGGGCTGTGATGCGGTAGGTACGTGGCACGGTGTACCGGATGCCCGTTTGGTATCTCGGGAACCCTGTTCACATCGTTTGGGGCTGTGAGCGAAACTCCGGCCGGATCTCCTCATGGATGGAACCCGAATAGGCGATAAACATGGACTAGAGACTTGAGTGTTTAGGTAGGTCGTGGTCTACACCCACGTCGGCTTTCGCTTGAAGTCTGCCGAGCACATGTCGTGTGCAGACGCTAAGTGGTGGAAACATGTATGAAGAAGTACACCCCTGCAGGGTTAACATCATCTATTCGAATAGCCGTGTCCGTGGAAAAGGACTTCTGGATTGCTTATATCAGTTCATAGACAAGTGAAAGTGGATACTTTAAAATGCGCAAGATAAGCGTGAGTGCTATGGATGGCGTTCTCGTAGGGAGACGGGAGCGGATCCATAGTGGTGTATTGATATGGTGAATATGTGGACTCGTGTGCGCCACCTCAAAAGAGTCGCTTGCAGTCGTAGTTTAGGATAGCCACCGAGTCAAAGCTGGCTTGCTGCAGTTAAACCCCACCATCTCCTTGTTGAAAATGATGCATATGTAGTTAGTTCTGATGTAAGTCTTGCTGGGTACATTTGTACTCACGTTTGCCTATTTTATGTTTTTGCAGAGAGACTTCAGTCTCACTAGTAGTTCCACGTGGACTTCGACGTTTAGCTTGTTACCTCAGCTACGATCTTGTGCCCTCGGCAGGATCTGATAGATAGTCAGGCTTCTCAGCCTTTTTCATTTATAGATGTCTGTACCCAGACATGATAGCTTCCGCTTGTGCTTTGATTTGTATGCTCTGAATGTTGGGTCATGAGACCCCTGTTTGTAATATCTCGCTCCTCGGAGCCTATTGAATAAATTACTTGAGTCGTAGAGTCATGTTGTGATGCCATGTTGTGTTTGCACATATCGAGCATATTGTGTGTATGTTATTGAAATGCTTGGTATGTGTGGGATCTGACTATC
>NW_021272609.1:0-1616 GCF_002162155.2 Triticum dicoccoides
TCCAGTGAGACAACCCACCATGTACTCCTACATGGCCTCTCACCGCTACCTTTACCAAATCGTGTTCACACACTTCACTCTCAGTATCAGAACATATCATAACACTCCAATTCATTCCCAATGAATCAGACCTGACACGACTCTAAGCAATAGCAGGCATAGCATGGTAGGAACACATCAGTGGCTTCAATCAACTCCTACACATGCTAGTGGGTTTCAACTATTTACTGTGGCAATGACAGGTCATGCAGAGGAATGGGTTCAACTACCGCAGCACAAAGTAGCAGATGAACCGTTGTTGTCCTAATGCAATAACTGAGAGCAGGAGCGGGAGAGTAGGGTTTTATCGAAATGAACAAGGGGGTTTGCTTGCCTGGTAAATCAACAAGGGAGGCACTGCTTCACAGACAGGTACTCTGGAACGTCTCCGGAGCAGGACCTATCGAGAAGGAACGGTGCCGGCAATCAAAACACAATCATATGCAACAATATGATGCATGAGCATGGCATGTAGATGTGATGCTGTTTGAGCTAATGTAACTAGTAAACATTTGGTTTGAAGTCCATTTGAACCAAAGGTTCAAATGCATTTCTAAATTAGGTCTCTTATCTATGCCATAATGTGTTTTCCCATATTCAGCATGTATAAGTTGGTTTTTCATGCATGAAACTAGTACAGATGGAAAGATTGCATTTTTCTGATAATTTTTCATATATAAATTATTTTAATCTGAGCTACGGTTGAATTGTTATGAATTTTTGAAGTTTAAATCATTTTCTGGATTTTCTGAATTATTTTAATTCCAGAAAATATATAATTGCGTCAGCATGACGTCATCACTACATCAGCGGGTCAACGCGGCTGTCCAGGTCAAATCTGACGTGTGGGACCCACACGTCAGTGACAGGGGGGTTAAACAGGGTTAGTTTAATCCTAATTAAAAAGATTAGTGGCGCTGGGGCCCACTGTCAGTGTCACAGTTAATTAACAGAGATAATTAGTTGCTAAACTAATCCTAAACTAAAAATTAGTAGGGCCGGGCCCACATGTCATTGACTCTGGGTAGTCAAACCCCAGGTCAACTGGGGGGGTTAGCGCGGGTTGACCGGTCAATCCCGCCGGCGTTTAGCCGCCGGCGAGGCCGAGCGCGGCGGAGGGGCTCGGGAACGTCGCTCCGGCGACCATTCGGGCGGCGGAGACCACGAGAGCGAAGCCCGCGCTCACGCGCATCCAGTGGAACACGCGGGAGGCTGCGGGGGCGGCGGAGCTCGCCGGAGCAGAGCTCAGGGCGGCGGCCGGAGTTCGGCCTCGAGCGGGAGCACAGCTACGGCGCACGGGGAGGAAGAAGAGAAGGGGGAACAGGCGCAGAAGCTCACGGCGGAGGCGACGGGATGGTCAACAGGCTCGGGGACGAGTCGGAGACGACGGACGGGCGCCGACGATCTCGGGCGGCCGACGACGAAGATGACGGCGATGGCGGCTCCTCGGGGCACTCCGGCTTGCGTGGCTCGGCGAGGAGGTAGCTGGCGACGAGGCGGAGCTCCTGGGCACGACGGGGAGGCGAGGGGGAGGCGGTGGCTATGGCCACGGCGTGCGGCGGCGACGGCAGCGCTTC
>NW_021272610.1:0-985 GCF_002162155.2 Triticum dicoccoides
AAGACAAACTAGATAAGATGCAGATTGGATCAGGCGAAGATGTGAATGACCTCAACTATGATTATGACAATGAACAGTGCATAGCACGTGGTGGAAATTAATAGATGGGATGGTGGACAGCGGAACGGATAATGATGCAGCGGCGGCGTGACTAATGTGAACAGAACTCGAAACTCTAAAGGAACTAGACACTAAGACCAGCAACTGACACGACGATGCAACCGATAATTCAACTATGCAAGCAATGAATAGAAAATTGCAAAGGCTCAGACTGGCTTGGATAAAAGATGAACAGATCTAACTTTTTTTGTGGCTTTTTCTTGGACAATAGGTAAGAAAATAAATCTAATCTAAGAAAAACTGGAAATTCTCACCGAGCAACCTGAAAACTGATATCACTTGATACCACTTGATACCACTTGATAGAGGCGAGGGTCCCGATCTTTCGATGAGATGATAACTATCGATTTGGTGGAGACGACTTTGACAATCCGACTACAAACGTGCAAAACGTTGCGCCTTAGCAATCGCTAAACCAATCTCCTAAGGTTACTGACGACGCCGGAAGCACGGTCAGCCTGACCACGAAGGTCTATTCCTGCAAGCAATCGAAGAACGAGCAAGAATATGATAAAGCAATCTGAATATTGCAAATATATATGAGGTATTGATAATGGTGGGGATCCGGAAGCGGTCTTGGTCTGGTCGTTGGACACAAACGAAGTACACGAAGTTGCAATGGCTAACTTTTAACTAAACAAATCCCAAGGAAAAGCTACTAGATGGATCTACTTATATAGGAGCAAGGGGTGGCGGCCAAGGAGGTGGGAGGACGTCCCAAGGCAGCCTAAAACTAAATCTAGGTCGTACAAGGCCAATGGGCCCAAGTGGAGGTGATGTAACACCTTTGGACTTGTAGTTTGACTCGGATTCTGCTGCAGCATCAGACTGTTTCGTCCACAACTCAACGCTCCGGACGAATTTG
>NW_021272611.1:0-2408 GCF_002162155.2 Triticum dicoccoides
GAATGTACCGGGTATCATTTCGATATTAATATATTACCATTATCAATATCTGGAAACTGATAAAAAATCATGTATGGATCTAGGATATACCTTGACGAATGTTCTAGATTGTAGAAGACTATCTACTTTAGGTGCAACTAAATGGATAATTTTATAGTGTATAAAGTGCCAACTAGTAGTTTTTCCTTAAATTATCTTCTCCTCTCCCTTGTTTGTGGTACTTCTTATTACTAGGTTTTCGCGACTTTATATTCTTTTTTTATTGTCACACTAGATAATTGCCGATGCGTTGCAACGAGGGCTTAAATCTTCTAATAGGTTAGTCGGTTATTTACCAGGTTTGCGGCGCGCCAATCGCCAGGTTTGGTGCGGCGCACAGCGCTGGCTCCAGCAGCCGCGCTAAATTGCAGCGCGCGTGCGTAGCTCCAGCAGGCGCGCTAAAATGCAGCGCGTGCGCTCTGCACAAACATTTTTTCGGTGCATACATATTTTGTTCATAGATAAAAGAACGATACATAGTTCACAACATAGTAAAAAACGATACAAAGATATTTTACATAGTTCATAGCATAGATAGATAAAGAACTACGGTGCAACTAGATAAAAATCTACGATGCGGTGCAACTAGAACCTACTCCCAGTCGTTGTCCTCCTCCTCCTCCTCATCATCCTCGGCGGTGTTGTCTGAGGTATCGAGCCACATGTCATCCCAATGGTCATCGTCGGGGGAGAAGATCGACGTCCCGCCTGCCTCGACGATATCGCACTGCGATATGGCCAGTGCCTTGCGCCAACGCCTGTCGGCACGCTCCGCGCGGTGGCTTGCCGTCCTCTCTGCCCAGAAGGCGTTCTTGGCGGCGACGTCCTCTGGGTGGCGCCGGCGCCACTCCGCCATGGCTCGCTCGACGATGAGGAGGCGGCGTTGCCGCCGACGGTGGTCCTCACGGTCCTAGTCTGTAATCAGACAAGGCGGAGGGGCGACGCGCTGCGCCTGCTCGCGATTGTAGAAGTCATGGTAGTTTAACTCCACGCGAGGCCTCCCTAGGCGCCACGCCACCGTGTCGTACGCGCGGGCGGCCTCGTGCGCGGTCTCGAACGTGCCGAGGCTGAGGCGGACGTCGCTAGGCCGGATCTCGGCGTAGTAGGCGCCGGAGGGGCGCAGGCGGACGCCGCGGTAGCCAGATGATCCCCGGCGGCACAGCGGCATGGTGGTGGCGGGGCGCTGAAGCGGCGAGGAGGCGGGGGAAATGGGCGCGTGGCAGTGTGGTGGAGCGCGTGGCGAGCGCCGCATTTTATAGGCGCGCGAAGCGGCCCGCCAAATCTACCGCGCGACCGCCAGATTTCTCCCGCGCGCGGGCAAACGTTTAGCGCGCGCGGTTGTTTCCCGCCGCCGCTGAAGCGCGCGAAAACTTGCCGCGTGCTAAATGGGCATTTTACCGCGCGCGCGTCTTTTGGCACGGTCGTTGGAGATGCTCTAAGATCGTCAAAAATAGACCAGTCACCAGTGCGACGGTGATGAGCTCCTCGGACATCGACGTTGCCGGGGGCAAGAAGTCGTCATGGCCGGAGCTGGTCGGGATGCCCATCATGGAGGTGAAGAAGACCATCCTCAAGCCTATACAAAAAGGAATGCATCAACATTTACAACATCATATTACTTTCACAAGATTTATTACAAATACATTACACACTAAATATACTTGACGTTGTAAATACTAACACATATTATTAAAGTTTGATATAGGACAAAGCAACAAAAGAACTCATTGATACTAATCAGCGTAAACCAAACTATCCTAACAAGGCCATACAAAGCTCAGTCTCACACAAGACGCCAAAAGTTCCACGAGTCTGAAACCATTACTGTCTGAAACAGCACCTAAACAACGACAAACCACCACCCAAAAAAATGCGGTTATTTTCGAATTAAGGAGTTCAGGTGAGCGCCAAATTTCAGTCTTTACAAATATGATAATACAACGTCAGGTTCAACAAAGTAAACAAATAAATAGAACACCAGCATGCAAACACAAAGCAACAACGATGGCTCTCAGCCAAAACAAAGCTAGCTATCCTTGTAACCCTTACTTAGTCTGTTACAAAAACCAAACAATCTCGATTTCTGCAAGCGACTGTCGTTTAAAAGATGCTCATCACACAATTAACTTCCAGCGTAGCTTGAAACCTTTTCAATCTTCAATTCTTTGCATAAATCGGCGCCCACCCGACGTTTGCGGAACATCTCTCCAATGGCACCAGCAGTAACCTGCATGCGCGCGTCCCTGCTACTGCTACCTGCAGATTGCACAAGTCAATTCTATGTTTTTTCTTTTCTTAAGGGAAAGTCGATTCTCTGCTAGCTAGACCAGACATCCAGTATGCAACTTTACTAACTACTCCCAAAGCTG
>NW_021272612.1:0-1772 GCF_002162155.2 Triticum dicoccoides
CGTGGACGACTTCCGCAGGCCGTCCCGATCCCCCTGACCCCCCTCACTCTCCCGTGCACCTCTTCCCTCTCTCCCTGCTTCGCCTCCCTCGCCCCCTCTCCCGAAGCAGAGCGCAGCTGCCGACGCCGTTCGCCGTAGCTGCAGCCACCGCCCTTCCCTCGCTCCCCCGACTAGCCCAGAGGCTCCGCCTCGACCCCCTCTTCCTCTCCACCGAGCCACGAGGCCCCGGACGCGCTGCAACGCCGCCACCATCGTCGTTTCCGTCGCCGGCCGCCGTGGATCCTCGTCGTCGATTCGAGAGCTACCGGACGTCCCCGAGCCCGCTAACCATCCCTGCAGCTCCGCGGTGAGCCACTGAACCGATTCCCCCTTGCCCCCTCGTCCCTAGCATCCTATAGTTGCCGTCCCCTTGAGCTCCGAAGCTCGCCGCCGCCGTGCCTCGTCACCGCCGTGGCTGGAGCCGTTGTAGCTCGAAGCCGAGCACACCATCGTGCTCCACACCTCACCAGGAGCACGTAGCACGCACCAACGCCTCCCCTAGCGCCCTGCATCGCCTAACCCGCCGTTGGCCGAACTCCGGCCGCCGCTCACGAGCTCGCCGTCGTCGGTACCGGCTACCTCAGGCACGGCCACCACCACCGTTCGACGCGCGGGAGCAAGGGCTCTCCAACGAGCCCAAGCACGGCCTCGCCCGTGCCCTGTAGCGCGTTTCCGTATCGCGCCGCCGTCTCGGGCCTCGCCGGCGTCATGTCGCCGGTGGGTTTGACCTGTTTGACCTGGGGTTTGACCCCCCCAGGGTCACTGACGCGTGGGCCCCGTCGGCCAGGTGGTCAGATTAGTGCTAATCACTGTTAGCTAACCCCCTGACACTGACCAGTGGGCCCCAGCGCCACTAATTCCTAATTAGGATTAAACTAACCCTGTTTAACCCCCCTGTCACTGACGTGTGGACCCCACACGTCAGGTTTGACCCCAGCGAGCCGCAGTTGACCACTGACGTCATGCTGACGTCATGCTGGCGCAATATATATATTTCTGGATTTAATTTAAATCAGGAAATTCCAGAATATTATTTAAATTTCAAAAATTCATAACTTTTATTCTGTAACTCCAAATTAGACAAATTATATATGAAAAATGATCAGAAAAATCCAATCTATCCATCTGTACTATTTTCATGCATGATCAAACAAGTTAAATTGATGTTTTAAGCAGAACAAGGAAAAGCACTTTAAAAGGCCATACTTGAGTTTGAAATTTGAATCTTTGATTCAAATTGGTTCAAACCCTTCTAGTTTTAGTTGCATTAGCCCAACACACTCATATTGCCATTTTTCATGCATGCATCATATTGTTGCACATTGTTTGGTGATGGTTGTGTATCGGTGTCCTTTGCGACAGGTTCTGCCTCCGAGGAGTACCGTGATTACCCTAACGAAGAACCGTATCAGTGCATCGAACCATCAGGCAAGCAACCAACCATTTGATCATATCGATACAATCCCATGTTCTCGCTCCTGCTCTCTTTTACTGCATTAAGACAACGCGTTTCAAACTGCTGTGTGCTACGGTAGTTGAACCCATTTCCTCTGCATGACCTGTCATTGCCACAGTAACTAGATGAAACCCACTAGCATGTGTAGGAGTTGATTGAGCCATATGTATGTGTTGTTCCTACCTTGCTATGCCTGCTATGCTTAGAGTCGTGTCAGGTCTGGTTCATCTGGGTGATGGGCTAGAGTGAAATGTTTATGTCGGTAATGAGAGTGGTG
>NW_021272613.1:0-1090 GCF_002162155.2 Triticum dicoccoides
CCCCCCCCGCATCGCTCCATCAGGCCGTCGTCGCCTGCTGCTGCTGCTGTTGCAGTAGCTGCTGCCATTGCCTGGCGCCGCCCCGACCGCCGTTGGCGCCGCGTGCCCGCACGAGTCCAGCCGGTCCACTGTTGGATTAGTGGGGATAACCCCCGGATTAGATTAAGTGCTAATGCCCCTTGTGAGTATGACTAGTGGGGCCCGCCCGCTGTTAGAAAAAAAAAGAATTTCAAAATAACTAAATATATTTAATAATTAATTAATTAATTTAATAGTTAATTAACTTAATTAATATTGCTTAGTTAACTAATTAACTACCTCACTAGTTCAATGAGTCAATGACAAGGAGGCCCCACCCTCCTGTTGACCAGTCAAAGTTTGACTGGTCAACTGGGTCCACTGGCCCACATGTCAGCCTTTGTGTACATTTTGACTGGTCAACTGGGTCCACTGGCCCACATGTCAGCCTTTGTGTACATTCTGTGTACACAGGGCTGGGTACCCATAGCATTTTGTCTATTAATTTTGAAATACAAATAATTTGGGAAATTGATTAAATCTTTAAAAATTAATATAAAATAATCCGTAGCTCGGATGAAAAAGTTTTATACATGAAAGTTGCTCAGAACGACGAGACGAATCCGGATACGCGGTCCGTTCGTCCGCCACACACCCCTAACCTATCGAACCCGCAACTTTCCCCCTCTGGTTCATCTGTCCGAAAACGCCAAACACTGGGGATACTTTCCCGGTTGTTTCCACCCTGCGCCAGTATCACCTCCTACCGCGTTAGGTCACCCCTAGCACCGCTTATTGCCATGTTATGTTCTGTGATGCTTTGTGTTCTCCGTATTTACTGTTTCTTCCCCTTCTTCTCCGGTAGACCTTGAGACCGACGCTGCTGCTGCCTAGTTCGACTACGGAGTTGACGACCCCTCTCTCTTGCCAGAGCAACCAGGCAAGCCCCCCCCCCCTTGATCACCAGATATCGCCTATTCTCCTCTATACTACTTGCATTAGAGTAGTGTAGCATGTTACTGCTTTCCGTTGATCCTATTCTGATGCATAGCCTGACATTGTTGCTACATCT
>NW_021272614.1:0-1944 GCF_002162155.2 Triticum dicoccoides
CACCATAACATTGTGGTGTTCCAGGTGGCGTGAGCTATGAAACTATTCCACATTGTTTTAATTGAAGACCAAACTCGTAACTCAAATATTCGTCTCCGTGATCAGATCGCAGAAACTTTATTTTTCTTGTTACGATGATTTTTCCACTTCACTCTGAAATTCTTTGAACCTTTCAATTATTTCAGACTTATGTTTCATCAAGTAGATATCCCCATATCTGCTCAAATCATCTTGTGAAGGTCAGAAAATAATGATACCTGCTGTAAGCCTTTCATCGGACCACATACATCGGTATGTATGATTTCCAACAAATCTGTTGCTTGCTTCATTGTTCCGGAGAACGGCGTTTTAGTCATCTTGCCCATAAGGCATGGTTCGCAAGCATCAAGTGATTCATAATCAAGTGATTCCAAAATCCCATCAGCATGGAGTTTCTTCATGCGCTTTACACCAATATGACCTAAATGGTAGTGCCATAAATAAGTTGCACTATCATTATTAACTTTACATCTTTTGGTTTCAATATTATGAATATGTGTATCACTAAGATCGAGATCCAATGAACTATTTTCATTGGGTGTGTAACCATATAAAGTTTTATTCATGTAAACAGAACAACAATTTATTCTTTCACTTAAATGAATAACCGTATTACAATAAACATGATCAAATCATATTCATGCTCAACGCAAACACCAAATAACACTTATTTAGTTTCAGCACTAATCCCGAAATTATAGGGAGTGTGCGATGATGATCATATCAATCTTGGAACCACTTCCAACACACATCGTCACTTCACCCTTAACTAGTCTCTGTTTATTCTGCAACTCCCATTTCGAGTTACTAATCTTAGCAACTGAACTAGTATCAAATACTTAGGGTTTGCTATAAACACTAGTAAAGTACACATCAATAACATGTATATCAAATATTGTTATGTTCACTTTGCCATCCTTCTTATCCGCCAATCACTTGGGGTGATTCCGTTTTCGGTGACCAGTCCCTTTGCAGTAGAAGCACTTAGTCTCAGGCTTAGGACCAGACTTGGGCTTCTTCACTTGAGCAGCAACTTGCTTGCCATTCTTCTTGAAGTTCCCCTTCTTCCCTTTGCCCTTTTCTTGAAACTAGTGGTCTTATCAACCATCAACACTTGATGTTTTTCTTGATTTCTACCTTCATTGATTTCATCATCACGAAGAGCTTGGGAGTTGTTTCCGTTATCCCTTGCATATTATAGTTCATCACGAAGTTCTACTAACTTGGTGATGGTGACTAGAGAATTCTGTCAATCACTATCTTATCTGGAAGATTAACTCCCACTTGATTCAAGCGATTGTAGTACCCAGACAATCTGAGCACATGCTCACTAGTTGAGCGATTCTCCTCCATCTTTTAGCTATAGAACTTGTTGGAGACTTCATATCTCACAACTCGGGTATTTGCTTGAAATATTAACTTCAACTCCTGGAACATCTCATATGATCCATGATGTTCAAAATGTCTTTGAAGTCCCGATTCTAAGCCGTTAAGCATGGTGCACTTAAACTATCAAGTAGTCATCATATTGAGCTAGCTAAACGTTCATAACGTTTGCATCTGCTCCTGCAATAGGTCTGTCACCTAGCGGTGCATCAAGGACATAATTCTTCTATGCAGCAATGAGGATAATCCTCAGATCACGGATCCAATCCGCATCATTGCTACTAACATCTTTCAACACAATTTTCTCTAGGAACATATCAAAATAAACACAGGGAAGCAACAACGCGAGCTATTGATCTATAATTTGCAAAATACTACCAGGACTAAGTTCATGATAAATTTAAGTTCAATTAATCATATTACTTAAGAACTCCCACTTAGACAGACATCCCTCTAATCCTCTAAGTGATCACGTGATCCAAATCAACTAAACCATGTCCGATCATCACGTGAGATGGA
>NW_021272615.1:0-1102 GCF_002162155.2 Triticum dicoccoides
ATGTTGCTCCGAAGTGTTCCTATGGGCTGACCTAACACAACCGGGTGGGGAGGTGCACTGGTCGAACCCTGTCCGTGCAAAGTCAAAGGGCTAGACCCCGTGGTCAAACGCTACAGGGTTAGGCCGGACGGGGGCACTGGGGGGTGGGGGGGTAGCAATGCCACCGGAGCGTCGCACCGGGCCGTCATACATGCGGGGTGGTGTGGTGGCATGTCCAAAGAGGCCGGATGCGTCTCCGGGGCGTGGCCCCCCCCTCACGGACGACAATGACACGGTAGTAGACGTTATGCGGTAACGATGCATCGTCAATATTACTAAATACTCGGAGCGCGATAAAATGATGAGTTTTTTTGCACGACGTGGGCACATGTGCTATAGGAACGATGGTATTTTTTTCATAACTTTTGGTGATGGAGAAGTATCCGAAAAATTCCCTCTACGCGGATTGCCCTTCGCGCGTCTACGGCTGTGGCCGGCGGCCTCCGGGGGCTAGAATGCCGCCAAATCATATGTAGGCGGCCTCTGACAAGTTTGGAAGTGTTGTGGCGGTTGCAAACGCCCGGCACGCGTGTCCGGGGTGTGCCCCCCTCACGGACGGCGCCGCCGCCGGCACCTGGAGGGGGGAAACGGACGCGTGGGGTCTACATGGAGGGGATCTTGCTGTGGGTCTGGCCCGGATGTTGCTCCAAAGTGTTCCTATGGGCTGACCTAATACAACCGGGTGGGAGGTCCACTGGTCAAAGCCCGTCCGTGCAAAGTCAAAGGGCTAGATCCTGTGGTCAAACGCTAGAGGGTTAGGCGGGACGGGGGCACTGGGGGTAGCAATGCCACCGGAGCGTCGCACCGGGCCCTCATACATGCGGGGTGGTGTGGTGGCATGTCCGAAGAGGCGGGACGCGTCTCCGGGGCGTGCCCCCCCTCACGGACGGCGATGACACGGTAGTAGACGTTCTGCGGTAACGATGCGGCGTCAATATTAATAAATACTCGGAGCACGATAAAATCATGGGTTTTTTTGCACGACGTGGGCACATGTGCTATAGGAACGATGGTATTTTTTCATAATTTTTGGTGATGGAGAAGTATCCGAAAAATTCCCTCT
>NW_021272616.1:0-1024 GCF_002162155.2 Triticum dicoccoides
GCCCGTGACTCTATGCATCTACAACCTTCCTCCTTGGTTGTGCATGAAGCGGAAGTTCATTATGATGCCAGTGCTCATCCAAGGTCCGAAGCAACCCGGCAACGACATCGATGTGTACCTAAGGCCATTAGTTGATGAACTTTTACAGCTGTGGGGCAGACCTGGTGTCCGTGTGTGGGATGAGCACAAAAAAGAGGAATTTAACCTACGAGCGTTGCTTTTCGTAACCATCAACGATTGGCCTGCTCTTAGTAACCTTTCGGGACTGTCAAATAAGGGATACAATGCATGCACGCACTGCTTACATGAGACTGAAAGTGTACATTTGCCAAATTGTAAGAAGAACGTGTACCTTGGGCATCGTCGATTTCTTCCGAAAATTCATCCAGTAAGAAAGAAAGGCAAGCATTACAACGGCAAGGCAGATCACCGGCCGAAGCCTGCGGAACGCACTGGTACTGAGGTATTTGATATGGTCAAGGATTTGAAAGTCATCTTTGGAAAGGGTCCTGGCGGACAATCAGTTCCGAAGGGAGCTGACGGGCACGCAGCCATGTGGAAGAAGAAATCTATATTCTGGGAGCTAGAATATTGGAAAGTCATAGAAGTCCGCTCTGCAATTGACGTGATGCACGTTACGAAGAATATTTGCGTGAACCTCCTAAGCTTCTTGGGCGTGTATGGGAAGACAAATGATACAAAGGAAGCACGGCAGGACCAACAACGTTTGAAAGACCCTGATGACCGGCATCCGGAATGGTTTCAAGGTCGTGCCAGCTACGCTCTGACCAAAGAAGAGAAGGTCATCTTTTTTGAATGCCTGAGCAGTATGAAGGTCCCGTCTGGATTCTCGTCCAATATAAAGGGAATAATAAACATGGCGGAGAAAAAGTTCCAAAACCTGAAGTCTCACGACTGCCACGTGATTATGACGCAATTGCTTCCGATTGCTTTGAGGGGGCTCTTGCCGGAAAATGTTCGAGTAGCCATTGTGAAGCTATGTGCATTCCTCAATGCAATCTCT
>NW_021272617.1:0-1124 GCF_002162155.2 Triticum dicoccoides
ATTTTTCATATATAATTTGTCCAATTTGGAGTTACAGAATAAAAGTTATGAATTTTTGAAGTTTAAATTATATTCTGGAATTTCCTGATTTAAATTAAATCCAGAAAATCAATTACTGCGTCAGCCTGACGTCAGTGTGACGTCAGCAGGTCAACGGAACAGGTCTGGGTCAAACCTGACAGTGGGTCCCGCATGTCAGGGTGATTATTTTAATTAAAACTTAATTAAAACTAATCCTGTTTAATTAACAGGGCTGGGCCCCACCTGTCATTGACTCAGGGGAGTCAACCAGGGCCCACCCGTGGTCAAAGTCAAAACCAGCGACGCCGGCGTTTAGCCGCCGGCGAGCCCGACGCGGCGGCGGGAGTGGTTTTGGCCATTTCGGCCACCAAATGGGCCGCGGAGACCACCGGAGGGGAGCTGAGGACAAACCGCAGCTCTTGGCGGAGTCCGTTGAGGTCGGGGTGGCCGGAGTTGGCGCCGGCGAGCCCGACGCGGCGGCGGGAGTGGTTTTGGCCATTTCGGCCACCAAATGGGCCGCGGAGACCACCGGAGGGGAGCTGAGGACAAACCGCAGCTCTTGGCGGAGTCCGTTGAGGTCGGGGTGGCCGGAGTTGGCGCCGGCGACAACTTGGGCGGCCACCGGGGTTCGGCCGAAGACGAACTTGGCGCTACAGGGGTCGGTGAGGCTCGGGGAGTGGCTAGCCAGATGCTACGACACGGTGAGCATGATGGACACCAGTTTGTGGCCGGAGGATGACCGGGAGCACGTCGGCGACGAGCTCCACGGCGGTGGGTGCGGTTGAGCTCCGGGAGGTTGCTACACGGCTCGGGAGCAAGAACGGAAGGGAGGGGAAGATGGCTAAGCTCACAGTGAGTGCGACGGAGTCCTTGGTGCGGCCGGAGATGGACCGGAGCGACGACGGCGTTGAAGGGGATCTCCGGCGACGGTGAGCTCGGGCGAGGTCGGTGCGGTGGACTCGGGCGTTGCGAGCGCTCGGGGCTCGGCTGCTCGATGAAGTGGACAGCGGCGGAGCTCCTGGACACGGTGGCACGGCGTGGGGTGGACGGAGGGCGTGGCTACGGCGAGGGGGTGGCGGCGATGGCGTCGGCCATGGCTGGGG
>NW_021272618.1:0-934 GCF_002162155.2 Triticum dicoccoides
GTCGGGGTCCTGACAGCGTTGGCATCAGAGCCGGACTGCCTGTAGGTTCTCCAAGCCAAACTGGTCGATGTTGAGTCTAGAAATTCTTTAGTTATATGTAGGGGAATTGTTTGTGGGTTGGAACGTAAGGCTCTTTTTACTCCTTATACCTTATGACTTTCTGATCTGAGTCAGTCCATTCTTCCACCGGGGGTTAAGGAATTAGGATCTGTTCTCTCTATCAGGATCACGAGTTACTAATCAGTAGTACCTTATAAGTTTGATGGTTACCAGCCTAGTTCAGTTCTACTACCACATTATGTTGCCAGAATGGTTTCAGAACTTTGATATGGTGATGTTGAGTGTGTACGAAATCCTTTGTCAAATGTCTCAAATCCTTTTTGAGCATTTACAGCTGTTATGCTGCCGAAATTTTGCTAGAAATTCTAATGCCTTTGCATTATGATTGTGCTTTCAGATGTCCACTCGCGACCTCAATCAAGTGGTTCGCCTGACTCGATGCCTAGATGTACCCGGCCATACTGCTAAGTTGGTCAGGGTAATGACTGAGGCTGGATATCGCTGGTATCTCGAGTACACGGTCGAAGAGCAATTCCGAGACTTTAATCAAAGCCAGTATCTCTGCACTGTCAGGATATTTCCATCTTATCCTGGATCCACCGAGCCTCTTCACTGCTCTTATGGACTCGGGGTTACCATTGAGATGGCTGTGCAGGACGCCGCCTACTCTATGATGACCATTATGCGGGTCAGATCTGGCCTATTTCGGGACTCTGATTTCCGGTATATGCCAGGATCACTTCCGGGAGCACAAGGGTATCTCCAGGCTATCTATGCTGACCCCACCCAGGAGGATTCACGGACTCGCACCACTGCTGAGATGCTCGAGGATAAGGACCGTGAAAATCGGGCCTTGAGGTTAGAGCTCTTCAAT
>NW_021272619.1:0-1918 GCF_002162155.2 Triticum dicoccoides
GGAGTCCTGTTAGCCCGCTACAGCCCGGTTCACCGGAGTCCTGCTAGCCCAGTGCTACAGCCTGGACTCACTCGCTGATGACCGACACGTTCGATGCTGGGTCATGGATGCCTGTCCCTGTAAGTCTGTGCCACTTTGGGTTTACGACTAGCCATGTCAGCCCGGGCTCCTTATCATATGGATGCTAGCGACACTGTCATATACGTGTGCCAAAAGGCGCAAACGGTCCCGGGCAAAGGTAAGGCGACACCCGTGGGAATACCGTGCGTGAGGCCGCAAAGTGATATGAGGTGTTACATGCTAGATCGATGTGGCATTGAGTCGGGGTCCTGACAGCGTTGGTATCAGAGCTTGACTGCCTGTAGGATTACCAAGCCAAACTGGTCGAAGTTGAGTCTAGAAATTCTTTAGTTATATAAGGGAATTGATTGTGGGATGGAACGTAAGGCTCTTTTTACTTCTTATACCTCATGGCCTTCTGATCAGAGTCATCATCTTATCTTTCCTACGGGGATTAAGAGCTAGGCTATCTCTTCTTTCTATCAGGATCACGTATTACTAGTCCGCAGACTTATAGATTGTTGGATTAAGCTTCAGTTCAGTTCCTACTACTTCCGTATGTTAATTGTTGATCTCGAAACCTTGATATTGTGCTTCTGAGTGGTTATGCCACCATTTTTGTAAATGTCTCAAGTCTTTTTTGAGCATTTACAGCCGTTATGCTGTCCGAGTCATCCCAGGTTTCTAAGTAGTCTGATGCATTTGCAAATCCTTTCTTCCCGGTTCAATGTTCCCATGGGCCAGATTAACCACACTAATCAGTGAGTTGAGGTACTCCGTTACATTGACATATATGTTGGAGATATTATTATGACCCTAGGTGTCTTAGGGGATCATCTAGTAATTTAGCCATGATTTGTGTTCCCAGCGTGATGATTCTGGCCATCATTCCCGAAAGCATCCCGTGATGCTACTTAGTAGTAGGTATTCTATTCCTGGGTTCTTGAACCCGAGATTCACTCTACTTACTTCATGTTGATAGTAATTGCTAGCGCCTTTAGGATATTAGTAACCTTTGCGATAGTCCCTGAAGTCCGTGGTATCTTCTTCTTCCAGATACCATGAACTACTTATGGCAGAAGTTCCTCGTTGAACTGAAATATCACAACAGGATTATTCTTGAGGAGTTCTCCATTCATAAAACGTGACTCTGCCAGTTCTACCTTTCTGCATGGGTTATCCGGAAGAAATATGTTGAACTTGGTTCGACATACTAATCTATGCATCCACAACTCAGAAAATTATATGTTCCTTTGAGTTGTCCCTCTTTAGTTGTCTTCTGACCCTCGTCTATCAATTGATAGTCAAGATTATGTGTGCATTCGTTCATCGATGCCTATTACTCTTGTGGTCCGTCAAGCCATTCCATTCAGAATGACTAGGAGAAACAAACTCCAGTACCTCTTCCATATCCAGGATTGGGTCAAAGAAGTTGTGCTTCGCCGATCAAATGCCAATCCAGCTTTTGCTCTGTTCTACCTTGGAGTATTACCATCTTTTATATCGAGATTGTTATAGGAATTGCACACCATCCTATGAACTCTTGACACAGTGATACTTCTCGCCATCATTGTTCATTCCTCGGTTCCTGTGTTATCGTAACCGGAATGCCGACAAGTGAATCGTGGTGTGTGAAATCAATACTGCTAGCAACTCTATTGCTTGGTAGTTAAATGGACGATAACCTCATTCTTAGCGTGTTGATTATTGAATCGTCACCCCAAGATTGATTGTGCTACCTAGTCCTTATTTCTGGTGCACTCCTCGATCGATGAGTTAGGATTTTTTCAAATCCTTGCTCTATTGATCATATCGTCTTGCCCTGAAAAGCAAGATTGTTCTCGAGCTTAGTAACATA
>NW_021272620.1:0-3010 GCF_002162155.2 Triticum dicoccoides
TCGCTGCAGCCACCGCTTGCTGCTGTTTTGCTCCTGGCCACTACTGCCTGCTGCTCCCCTGCTACCAGTGCTAGTTTCTGCTGCTAATGCTGCCTGTTGCCGCAAGCTGCTACTGCTAGCCATCCATGGAGGCTGTGTGCGTATGTGTGTATGGGGTCGTCCCCTTAGGTAGTAGAGATTAGGTTAGTTTATTTGTTTAATTAGTCAAATGTGTAGATGACGTGTGGCCCATCTAGCTTAATTTAGTCTACCTACTTTTATTAACACATGTGACACTTAAATGTGGGTCCCCTAGACATAGTTGACCAGTCAACATTGACTGGTCAACTGCTATTGACCCTGCTGACTGGACCAACCCTGGCCCCACTATCATACATATGGCTAGCCCCCTAGTAGGTGTAAAAAGGATTCTGCCTATTTAGTAATTAAAGGAAATAGACAGAAGAAATGTAATGTTTAAAAACTTTGAAAATTAATATAAATTAATCTATAAGTCAGATGAAAATACTTTGTACATGGAAGTTGCTCAGAACGACGAGACGAATTCGAATGCGCAGTCCGTTTGTCAGCCACACGTTCCTAGCATAGTGAACGTGCAACATTTCACCTCCGGTTCATCTGTCCGAAAACGCAAAACACCGGGGATATTTTCCCGGATGTTTCCCCACTTCGTCGGTATCACCTACTACCGTGTTAGGGCACACCTAGCACCGCTCATTGTCATGTCATGCATCGTCATGCTTATGTTTGCATTATATTTATTGTTTCTTCCCCCTCTTCTCTCCGGTAGACTACGAGACCGACGCCGCTGCTGCCTTAGTCGACTAAGGAGTTGATGACCCCTCCCTGTTTCCAGAGCAACCAGGCAAGCCCCCTCCCTTGATCACCAGATATCGCCTATTCCTTCCCTCTACTGCTTACATTAGAGTAGTGTAGCATGTTACTGTTTCGGTTAATCCTATTATGTTGCATAGCATGTCATTGTTGCTACAGTTGTTGATACCTTACCTGTAATCCTAAATGCCTAGTATAGGATGCTAGTTTATCATCTGTGGCCCTACATTCTTGTCCGTCTGCCATGCTATACTATCGGGCCGTGATCACTCGGGAGGTGATCACGGGTATATACTATGCATACATGAATAATATTCAGATGGTGACTAAAGTCGGGTCGGCTTGTAGAGTACCCGCAAGTGTTTCGGAGATGTGGGCTGAAGGGGCGGGTGGTTCCATCCAGGTAGTGATGGGCCTGGGTTCCCGACAGTCCCCTGATGGTTACTTAGTGGCGGAGCAACATGGCAGGTTGAGACCACCTAGGCGAGAGGTGGGCCTAGCCCTGGTCGGTGTTCGCGGTTACTTCATAATAACACACTTAACAAGATCTTGGTATTTGATCTGAGTCTGGCCGCTGGTCTATACGCACTAACCAACTACGTGGGAACAGTTATGGGCACTCGACGTCGTGGTATCAGCCGAAGCCTTCTTGACGTCAGTGACCGAGCGGCGCGCGCCGGGTTGGACTGGAACGCCTGCTCTTGTATAAGGGAGGCTAGGTCTGCTCACCGGCCACATTCGCAACGTGCAGGTGTGCAATGGGCGATGGGCCCAGACCCCTACGCGCATAGGATTTAGACCGGCGTGCTGACCTGTCTGTTGTGCCTAGGTAGGGAGGCGATGTGTTGATCTTCCGAGGCCGGGCATGACCCAGGAAAGTGTGTCCGGCCAGAGGGATCGAGCGTGTTGGGTTATGTGGTGCACCCCTACAGGGAAGTTTATCTATTCGAATAGACGTGTCCCTCGGTAAAAGGACGACCCGTAGTTGTACCTTGACCTTATGAAAACTAGAATCAGATACTTAATAAAACACACCCAGACAAGTTCCAGAGACATCCCGGTGATTGCTCCCCATAGGGCGACGAGGGGAGGATCGCGGGTATGATTATGCTATGCGATGAAACTTGATGAACTTACCATCTACTCTCTTCTACATACTGCAAGATGGAGGCTGCCAGAAGCATAGTCTTCGACAGGACTAGCTATCCCCCTCTTATTCTGGCATTCTGAAGTTCAGTCCACCGATATTGCCTCTTTACACATATTCCCATGCATATGTAGTGTAGATCCTTTCTTGCGAGTACTTTGGATGAGTACTCATGGTTGCTTTGCTCCCTCTTTTCCCCATTTTTCCTCTTCTTCTCGGATGTCGCAACCAGATGCTGGAGCCCAGGAGCCAGATGCCGCAGAACGACGACGGCCCCTACTACACGAGGGTGCCTACTACTACGTTCAGGACACCGACGACCAGGAGTAGTTTAGGAGGATCCCAGGCAGGAGCCCTGCACCTCTTTCGATCTGTATCCCAGTTTGTGCTAGCCATCTTATATATGGCAACTTTTTTTAACTTATGTCTATACTCAGTTGTTGTTGCTTCCGCTGACTCGTTTATGTTCGAGCACTTGTACTCGAGCCCTCGAGGCCCGTGGCTTGTAATATGATGCTTGTATGACTTATTTTACTTTTAGAGTTGTGTTGTGATATCTTCTCGTGAGTCCCTAATCTTGATCGTACATATTTGCGTGCATGATTAGTGTACGGTCAAATCGGGGGCGTCACAGTAGAGGACGTCTAACTTGTTTTTGCAGGGCTTGCTGTGATATGATATGGTCAAGACACGATGTGATATAAATTATTGTATGAGATGATCATGTTTTGTAACAGAGTTATCGGCAACTGGCAGAAGCCATATGGTTGTCGATTTATAGTATGCAATGCAATCGCCATGTAATTGCTTTACTTTATCACTAAGCGGTAGCGATAGTCGTAGAAGCAATAGTTAGCGAGATGACAACGATGCTACGATGGAGATCAAGGTGTCGCGCCGGTGACGATGGAGATCATGACGATGCTTCAGTGGTGGAGATCATAAGCACAAGATGATGATGGCCATATCATGTCACATATTTTGATTGCATGTGATGTTTATCTTTTATACATCTTATTTTGCTTAGTA
>NW_021272621.1:0-2011 GCF_002162155.2 Triticum dicoccoides
ATCTCCCGAATTAAAGGCATTCAATGCCTCTTGGGAGAAACATGCGTCACGAAGAATTGTCCGGCGGCGCCTGTGATTCATGGCACTCTCCACCTCAGATCTGGTGGCGGACAATCTGTCGGCATCCTCCGTTGGAGGAGCATTCGACGCGCGCCTTGTGTTCGCCTCCCCTTCCGGACCTGGCGTCGGAGCCTGGCTGGCGGAGGCTCGATTGGCAACCTCTCCGGACATAGTCCGGCGAGCGCTCTTTCTCCTGAAAAGATCATGAACATTAGTATGCCTTCCAGGAATCTTTCCTTGAAACACGGTGGCGCGCCATAACGTTGCAGTGACGTCTCGATCCGCACCGCACTTCTTTTCTGCCTGCTGGGCCGAGCTGCCCCTTGTTGGCCAGCCGCCGCGGTCTCGGCTTCCCGCCTCAAAGGTACCTCCTACGGAACACCATTGGTATGCGGTGATCAGAAATAAGCACAGATGGGTCATGGTATCAGGACTTCGGTCAAAGTTACCTGGGAAGATGGAAATATTCCGGGGTAGTCGGCCGTAATGGCGACCAAAGCATTGTCGATGCTAAGTTGGTGGAACACCCCATCGACCAGCTCCACCTTTATGTCCGGAACCTCTTCGGAGGCCAGATCGAGGGACCGTTCCGGATCCTCGGGTTGTGGAGGCGGGCTGTGTATATCCTCTACAGCCCGGCGCAGTTCCTGCGTCAAAATCACAAAATGAGATACTTAACCATGGGAATGGTGATCGGATAGGCAAAAAGAAATGCCTGCTTACCCAGCTTCGAGGATTATTCATAGAAAAACCATTCAGTGGACTAATATGGAGAAAATCCTCCTTTTCCCCTTTGTACAGGCCGGACAAGATCTTCACCAGATCGGCGATCGATCCCGGCCCCTTACGGCCATGGCGGGTGGCATCATCCTCCCAGTTGAAATCCCACATGGGGTGGCCCCTATACTGGAGCGGCTGCATCCCCCGCATAATGCATTTGGCCATGACTCCGATCATAGTCAGGCCGGAATGAGCTAATAACCTTATTCGGCTCATCAAGTAGAGGACATCCCTGTCATTTTCCCTCTGGGGCTCCGCGGACGCCAGCTTAGGCGTTTCTTCAAAGGAGCATTACTGAACTCCGGGAGGCCGATCCGAACAGGATCTGGCAGCGGGACGTCTTCCATGTAAAACCATTCTGGAGGCCAGTCTTCGGACGCCTTCTTCGGGGTTCCGGATAGATATCCGGTCCCGGCGATGCGCCATAGTTCAGCTCCGCCCACTTGATGTATTGACCCCTCATGAGAACGAGGTACAAGGCAAAACAATCTCTTCCACATCGCGAAATGAGCCTCAATGCCCAAAAACAGCTCACAAAGGGCCACGAAGCCTGAAATATGCAGAATGGAGGCAGGCGTAAGGTTATGCAACTGGAGGCCGTAGAACTCCAGGAGCCCCCGGAGAAACGGAAGAATTGGAAATCCGAGCCATCTTATCAGATAAGAGATGAAGCATACCCGCTCTCCTTTGGAGGGATCGGGGACGTTCTCCGCCTGCTTTCCGCCCTTGTAGGTGGCGAGTCCGGCTCAAACCGGAACCATGAAGGCTGGGGGAAGAAATCCCTTGGTTTCGAGCGTCGCTAGCTCGCTGTGCAGGACCGAGCATCTCTCCCAATCTCCAAGCTGAGGGCAGGGAGCACGAGAGGACGACCCGCGTCGACTGTCCATGATGGAATGGATTTTTGTCAGAGGCGCTCCGATGAATGCTTGCGGAGGGAGGATGGTGTGATTCGGATCTAGATCCCCGTCTATTTTATAGGCGGCTCATTTGCGCAGCTAGGGGGGTAAATGTAAAGATACCCTGGCTTTTTGCATTCGTTCGACACGTGGAAGATGGCCATTATTGGGCGTGGAAGCCAAGGAGCGCAGCATTTATAAGAAGCCGGACACTATTAGACAACTATATGGAATTGGGAGAAGAACCCGCCTCGCAATGCCGAAGACAATCTACG
>NW_021272622.1:0-1219 GCF_002162155.2 Triticum dicoccoides
TTGCAGAAAACAAAAAATTTCCTACGGTTTCACCAAGATCCATCTAGGAGTTCATCTAGCAACGAGTGATCGGATTGCATCTACATACCTTTGTAGATCACGCACGGAAGCATTCAAAGAACGGGGATGAGGAAGGCGTACTCGACGTGATCCAAATCACCGGAGATCCTAGCGCCGAACGGACGGCACCTCCGCGTTCAACACACGTACGGTCAGCGTAACGTCTCCTCCTTCTTGATCCAGCAAGGGGGAAGGAGAGGTTGAGGAAGATGGCTCCAGCAGCAGCACGACGGCGTGGTGGTGATGGAGCTGCAGTACTCCGGCAGGGCTTCGCCAAGCACTATGGAGGAGGAGGAGGAGGTGTTGGAGAGGGAGAGGGAGGCACCAAAGGCGTGGGGTGAGAAGTCCTCCATATCCCCACTATATATAGGAGGGCCAGGGGGGCGCCGGCCCTAGGAGATCCAATCTCCTAGGAGGGTGCGGCCAAGGGGAGGAATCCCTCCTCCCCAAGGCACCTAGGAGGTGCCTTCCCCTCCTAGGACTCTTCCTTTAGGGTTTCCCCCATCCTAGGCGCATGGGCCCTAGGGGAAGTGGCGCCCCAGCCCACTTTGGGTTGGATCCCTTCCCACTTCAGCCCATGGGGCCCTCCGGGATAGGTGGCCCCACCCGGTGGACCCCCGGGACCCTTCCAGTGGACCCGGTACAATACCGGTGACCTCGAAACTTGTCCCGATGCCCGAAATAGCACTTCCTATATATAATTCTTTACCTCCGGACCATTTAGGAACTCCTTGTGACGTCCGGGATCTCATCCGGGACTCCGAACAACATTCGGGTTACTACATATACATATCCCTACAACCCTAGCGTCACCGAACCTTAAGTGTGTAGACCCTACGGGTTCGGGAGACATGTAGACATGACCGAGACGACTCTCCGGCCAATAACCAACAGCGGGATCTGGATACCCATGTTGGCTCCCACATGCTCCTCGATGATCTCATCGGATGAACCACGATGTTGAGGATTCAAGCAACCCCGTATACAATTCCCTTTGTCAATCGGTATGTTACTTGCCCGAGATCTGATCGTCGGTATCCCAATACCTCGTTCAATCTCGTTACCGGCAAGTCACTTTACTCGTACCGTAATGCATGATCCCGTGACCAGACACTTGGTCACTTTGAGCTCATTATGATGATGCATTACCGAGTGGGCC
>NW_021272623.1:0-1122 GCF_002162155.2 Triticum dicoccoides
CCGTGCACCATACCGTACCAATCCAGAGGAGACGAAGGAGATTATGCGTCAAGTACAAGAGCTTCTCGACAAAGGTTATATACGCGAATCCCTTAGTCCTTGTGCTGTTCCTATTATTCTAGTGCCGAAAAAGGATGGTACATCACGTATGTGTGTTGATTGTAGAGGCATTAATAATATTACTATTCGTTATCGTCATCCTATTCCTAGGCTAGATGATATGCTTGATGAATTGAGTGGCTCTACAATATTCTCCAAAGTTGATTTGCGTAGTGGATACCATCAAATTCGTATGAAATTGGGAGATGAATGGAAAACAGCATTCAAAACTAAGTTTGGATTATATGAGTGGTTAGTCATGCCTTTTGGGTTAACTAATGCACCTAGTACTTTCATGAGATTAATGAACGAAGTTTTACGTGCTTTCATTGGACGATTTGTGGTAGTTTGCTTTGATGACATATTGATTTATAGCAGATCTTTGGAAGAACATTTGGAACATTTACGTGCTGTTTTTATTGCTCTACGTGATGCACATTTGTTTGGTAACCTTGGGAAGTGCACCTTTTGCACCGACCGAGTATCTTTTCTTGGCTATGTTGTTACCCCACAGGGAATTGAAGTTGATAAAGCCAAGATTGAAGCTATTGAGAGTTGGCCGCAACCCAAAACGGTCACACAAGTGAGGAGTTTTGTTGGCCTCGCTGGGTTCTATAGGCGTTTTGTGAGAGATTTCAGCACCATTGCTGCACCTCTCAATGAGCTTACAAAGAAAGATGTGCCTTTTCTTTGGGGTACCGCACAGGAAGAAGCCTTCTCGGTATTGAAAGATAAGTTGACACATGCTCCTTTACTCCAACTTCCTGATTTTAATAAGACTTTTGAGCTTGAATGTGATGCTAGTGGAATTGGATTAGGCGGTGTGTTATTACAAGATGGCAAACCTGTTGCATACTTTTCTGAAAAATTGAGTGGGCCTAGTCTGAATTATTCTACTTATGATAAAGAATTATATGCTCTTCTTCGGACTTTAGAAACATGGCAACATTATTTATGGCCCAAAGAATTTGTTATACATTCTGATCATGAATCTTTGAAACATATTAAAAGTCAAGCTAAACT
>NW_021272624.1:0-1101 GCF_002162155.2 Triticum dicoccoides
TTTTAAACCTGCTTTATATATTGAATGGGAGTTCGACATAAAAAATATATTTGCTTCCCATAATTTCAATGAACATAAAAAGGTTAAGGTTGCGGTTGGTTCTTTCACTGGTTATGCTTTGGTTTGGTGGAGTGAATATTGTCGGTTACACCTTGATTATATACCTACTACTTGGGATGATTTGAAACTTGCCATGCGACATACTTTCGTCCCTGCTTATTATACTCGTGACATGATTAAGAAGTTGCAACACTTAAAACAAGGTAGTGAAACTGTAACAAAATATTATGATGATTTACAAACTACCTTGTTGCATTCCTCTTTAGAAGAAAGTGAAGATGATTTTATGGATAGATTTTGGGGAGGATTAAGCCGTGATATTCAAGAGATACTAATTCGTGAAGAGTGTTATCCTATGGACCATTTGTTTCATCTTGCTTGCAAAGCTGAACAGGAAATAAAACGACGTGTTGGCCACGAGGACAACAAGCGCACGGTGCACATTCCAAGAGTTGATATGATTGTTCCTTCAACTACTAGGCATACTATGACAACCACATCCGTTGTTGTCAGGACTACATCACCTCCACCATGTGACACATCGCCCCCGAGAGTGGCTACATCATCTGAGTTGATCATAAGAGGTAATGACAAAGGTACTGATCCTCCATCTCTACATGAGAATGATGAATGCCTTGTCAATTTGAATGCACCATCTGATGAGCTACCCACTACTTTGATCACACCACCTATTTTAGAGGACTACGTTGATAATTTGACTTTGCCATGTGATCAAACAACTGAAATACCAACAATTTTGAGTGCACCCATTGAATTAACTATTGATGCAAAAGAACCAATGTTTAATCATTTTGATATGACCTCTAATCTTGGTGATGATTCTGTGTTGAATGACTTATTGCATGTTTGCTTATTTAAGCATGTTGTAGCATGTAAATTTGATGCAAGTAAGGTTTATTCACCAATGTTGGGATGGTTTAATGATGAACATTGTCAATCTTTTGAAATGAATAAGAGCTTCACTTATATGTGCAAACTGAGTTGCAATATTTTCATGCCTTCTACTTCTTGTGCTAATTT
>NW_021272625.1:0-1049 GCF_002162155.2 Triticum dicoccoides
TGTTGAGGAGAATGAAGCTATGCTTGCACGTTTTCTGGGTGGATTAAATAGAGAGATTCAGACCATTTTAGACTATAAGGAGTATACTAATATCACTCGTTTATTCCATCTTGCTTGTAAAGCTGAACGTGAAGTGCAGGATCGACAAGCATTGGGGCGAACTAACTTTTCTGCAGGCCGACCTTCATCATGGACACCACGTGCATCTTCTACTTCAACTGCACCAGCACCTCCATCCGGTGCCACCTCCAGCCGTGATACAAGACAACAGGCACAACCACCATTATCTGCCAAGAGCGCACCTGCGGGGCCTGCACAGCGTTCTTCTTCTTCCATGGCATCAACAGGGCACACAAGTGATATTATTTGTCGTCGTTGTAAGGGAGGAGGTCATTATGCGAGAGAATGCAAATCTCCGCGTGTGATGATTGCTACCGTGGATGGTGGATATGAGTCCGCTAGTGATTATGATGAGGAGACTTTGGCTCTTATTACACGTGAAGAACATGGTGGAGATGATTCTGATCATGAGACGCAATACATGGCTCCTGAAGACGCTGACAGGTATGAATGTTTAGTTGCTCAACGTGTTTTGAGTGTGCAGGTCACACAAGCTGAGTAAAATCAGAGGCACAATTTGTTCCATACCAAGGGAGTTGTGAAGGAACGTTCTGTGCGCGTCATCATAGACGGAGGGAGCTGCAACAACTTGGCTAGCATGGAGATGGTGGAGAAGCTTTCTCTCACCACAAGACCACATCCACATCCTTACTACATCCAATGGTTCAACAACAGCGGTAAGGTTAAGGTAACACGTACTGTTCGTGTGCATTTTAGTATCTCTACATATGCTGATTATGTTGATTGTGATGTGGTACCTATGCAAGCATGTTCCTTATTACTTGGTAGACCATGGCAATTTGATAAAAATTCTGTACACCATGGTAGAAACAATCACTATACTCTTGTTCATAAGGATAAAAATATTACTTTGCTTCCTATGACTCCTGATTCCATTTTGAAAGATGATATTAATAGAGCTAATAAAG
>NW_021272626.1:0-1218 GCF_002162155.2 Triticum dicoccoides
ATGAGTGGCCAAAAGCACACACTCACCCTCTTCTGGCTGTGGCTGCCACTCCTCCCCCGGCAACCTCGCAGCTCCGTGAGGGATCAAGCCCTCGTTGGCCATGTCGAGGAGGTCCTTCTCTGTGATGGTCGACTGGATCCAGTCTCCTTGGACCCAGCCCTTCGGCAAGCGGGATCTGGACGAGGACCCTCCGCGGCTGGTGGATCTCCCCTTCGCCTTCTCCGACGCCGACGCCTTCTTTGCACGCTCCAGCGCCGCCGTCTTCTCCTTGGCCATGGTCGCCGGCGAGATGCGCGAAGGGAAGTGGTGCGGGGGCGAGAGCGAGCACGCTGAGCAGGGAGGAAGGAAGCAGAGAGAGGGGGAGAATGCTAAGGCGCAGCGCAGAAATCCTCGCCGGGCACATTTATAAGGTCCCTTCCGAGTGGATGGCAGGTGGGCCCGACCGATCTAATCATATCTGGAACAGTTATGCAGACGGGATACGTGGCGAAAAAGGCGGCGCGGAGATCGAGGCGTCCATGCCCCGTCCCATCCGAACGCCGCGGTCCGCCCCGCTTCGCGCGCGCCCCGAAATTTCGCATCCCGCGGAATCCGCGAGCAACAAATCAGTCTGTCAGGCGCGGTGTTTCCGGCGATCCGTCGCTCGGAGATCATCGAAGCCTGAAAGGTCACTCGACGCAAAAACAGAATGGATCAAGTCGACTGAAGGCAAGTTGTACCTTGTCGACAAAGGGATTCTTTGGTCCAGAACAGCGCACAACCGGAGCACAAAGATTAATCGGAAACGACATCAACTCCTTCTTCACTCGAAGCCTCAATCCATTCGGGGGCTAATGATGGGGTTATGTACCTAGGGTAGGGTCACGGACCTGATCCAAGTAACTTACCCCAGGACATCCTTAGAAGAGGTCACCTTCCAGTCGACCAACGAGGATACACTCGACTGGCCTGAAGGACTCGACCACAAAGACTCACTCGACCACCAGGAGGTCAAGAGGCACTCTGCACTGCAACGGCCTGTAATCAAGTAGTCTTTATGGTAGTAAAGGCACTTTATGTGGGGCGTTGCCAGTAACGCCCCAGACTTAACTCATCTTAAACCCTCTCCTACGTGGGCTGGCTGGGGTCCTGGCGCACTCTATATAAGCCACCCCCCTCCACAGGCAGAAGGGTTCGGCACCTTGTAATTCATACATTCGTAATCCACTCGACCGCCTC
>NW_021272627.1:0-1211 GCF_002162155.2 Triticum dicoccoides
CCCCCCCCCCATTTGAAAGTTTAAACCTGACGAGTGGGACCCCACCGTCAGCCTCTCTGCCCTCTCTATTGAATCGTTTTCTGGAAGCGCCTTTGGGAAAAATGCGCTTTCCCCTCTGGGCTGGCGTATTCAACACTGGAACGTTTTCTGTTCTTATAAGCTAGCCCCTGGGAACTTTCTGTTTCATTACAGATGAGTCCCTGGACAAAAACCTTTATAACTTTTAAACAGAAAGGTATTTTTGATTGATTCTTTTTCTGTTCTCTTTGAAATTTTGTCTAGTTTTTTATCAGATTTATATGAAAAAAATTTGGAATACTTTTTGTGCACCCCTTGGTATTTACGATAGTGCATATATTTTCCTTATACCGTAGATACCAAAGGAGGTGACGGAGCCGCGAACTTCACCGAGCTAGGCTCCGACTACTCTGAACCAGGCAAGCATGTTTGAACTTTTGATATGATGAGTGTCTTGGCATGTTTTGCATTTAGTTAGTTTCATGGCATGTTGATGAGCGTATCAATGAACGTTATTTTCTGAAATGTTGAGGTAAGTGAGTTCGATGATCCATAAGTGGATGGATGTGGGTATGAATGGCCATGTGTTGGCATGAGGATGGGTAAGATGGCAGTGTCGTAGCATGCCAGTCTTATGCCAGACTATGTGAATTCAGTGTCAAACCGTATCAGTCCAGTTCCTCTCATTTCCTTCCCTATACTACCACATGTTTTCCGCAAGGAATATGGTTTAGTAAGTTGCAAACCGCTTTCCTGGTACACACCAAATGGAGAGGCCGTGATGATGGTTCCATGGCCCTGGATTAAAGCCAGTCATCCGGTCAGGGGGCATGGGTGTTTCCGGTTGGGACCGAGAGGGGGCGCCCCTTAGAGCGCGCGTATATAAATTTGATCCCATGCTATTCGAGATTGTGATCTCCCCGTCTCAAAAGTTTTTCTTGGACGGTGTCTAGGGTGATTCCTAGCATCGAGAGGTAGGATGGGTGTGTACTGGTTAGCTGTGTTTTCTTCTGAAATACCGTAAACGGAACTAGTCCTTCGTGACTACGGAAATCCGTTGGCTGTGGGAAAAATTTTGTACAAACTCTGCAGAGTCATATATTCCTTGAATCATCTATTCCATGTCCAAATTCGTATTATCTTGTCCTAACAGTATCAGTTTGATGACAGAGTCTCCGGTGAATCGCATGAGT
>NW_021272628.1:0-1387 GCF_002162155.2 Triticum dicoccoides
ATTGACAAGGCATTCATCATTCTCATGTAGAGATGGAAGATCAGTACCTTTGTCATTACCTCTTATGATCAACTCAGATGATGTAGCCACTCTCGGGGGCGATGTGTCACATGGTGGAGGTGATGTAGTCCTGACAACAACGGATGTGGTTGTCATAGTATGCCTAGTAGTTGAAGGAACAATCATATCAACTCTAGGAATGTGCACCGTGCGCTTGTTCTCCTCGTGGCCAACACGTCGTTTTATTTCCTGTTCAGCTTTGCAAGCAAGATGAAACAAATGGTCCATAGGATAACACTCTTCATGAATTAGTATCTCTTGAATATCACGGTTTAATCCTCCCCAAAATCTATCCATAAAATCATCTTCACTTTCTTCTAAAGAGGAATGCAACAAGGTAGTTTGTAAATCATCATAATATTTTGTTACAGTTTCACTACCTTGTTTTAAGTGTTGCAACTTCTTAATCATGTCACGAGTATAATAAGCAGAGACGAAAGTATGTCGCATGGCAAGTTTCAAATCATCCCAAGTAGTAGGTATATAATCAGGGTGTAACCGACAATATTCACTCCACCAAACCAAAGCATAACCAGTGAAAGAACCAACCGCAACCTTAACCTTTTTATGTTCATCGAAATTATGGGAAGCAAATATATTTTTTATGTCGAACTCCCATTCAATATACAAAGCAGGTTTAAAACGGCCATTAAATGGTGGTATAGATACATTAACCTGATCATGTGCATTTGGATGTTTGTGCACCTCTCGTGACGGTTGTGGTATTTGCAAAGGTAGTGGCACGTCTCCCGCGATCGACAAAGCCCATGAATTAACTCTGGATCCTGTCATGATTAGTAGAACAAGAAACAAAACCCAAAAATAATGTTCCTATAACTACTAGGATGTGGTGGTAAAACGCTCACAGTAAAGCAAATATCAATGTCTTACAAGTTCTTACCATGCAGCAGGCGGTGATCGGCAACCAGCGGTGTCAAGTAACTCCGAATATTGAGTAAAGCGATTGCCAGGGGAGCGTACGTATACACGGTGTAGAAATATGTGGAGCTGGGTTGGCTATATATGGTAGCAAAAGATTAGCAATAATCAATTCAAAGATGCAATGTTGAATAAACGCTCAACGACGATACTGTGCTGGTCCTAGGCTAGACCGAACTAGAGACGCGAGCCTAGAACACTAATGAGGTCACGTCGTAGCACAACCAGCATCAATGAAGGATACAAAGTAGCTCTGGACAGCAAGATATAAGTGAAGATCACAACGGCAGTAAAGATAATGATGTGAAACAATAGCCAAGCTGTTTTACTGAACAGTGCACAAAACAGATTCCAATCCGAATTCAGGTACGAGATTGATTCTAGATAG
>NW_021272629.1:0-2011 GCF_002162155.2 Triticum dicoccoides
ATCTCCCGAATTAAAGGCATTCAATGCCTCTTGGGAGAAACATGCGTCACGAAGAATTGTCCGGCGGCGCCTGTGATTCATGGCACTCTCCACCTCAGATCTGGTGGCGGACAATCTGTCGGCATCCTCCGTTGGAGGAGCATTCGACGCGCGCCTTGTGTTCGCCTCCCCTTCCGGACCTGGCGTCGGAGCCTGGCTGGCGGAGGCTCGATTGGCAACCTCTCCGGACATAGTCCGGCGAGCGCTCTTTCTCCTGAAAAGATCATGAACATTAGTATGCCTTCCAGGAATCTTTCCTTGAAACACGGTGGCGCGCCATAACGTTGCAGTGACGTCTCGATCCGCACCGCACTTCTTTTCTGCCTGCTGGGCCGAGCTGCCCCTTGTTGGCCAGCCGCCGCGGTCTCGGCTTCCCGCCTCAAAGGTACCTCCTACGGAACACCATTGGTATGCGGTGATCAGAAATAAGCACAGATGGGTCATGGTATCAGGACTTCGGTCAAAGTTACCTGGGAAGATGGAAATATTCCGGGGTAGTCGGCCGTAATGGCGACCAAAGCATTGTCGATGCTAAGTTGGTGGAACACCCCATCGACCAGCTCCACCTTTATGTCCGGAACCTCTTCGGAGGCCAGATCGAGGGACCGTTCCGGATCCTCGGGTTGTGGAGGCGGGCTGTGTATATCCTCTACAGCCCGGCGCAGTTCCTGCGTCAAAATCACAAAATGAGATACTTAACCATGGGAATGGTGATCGGATAGGCAAAAAGAAATGCCTGCTTACCCAGCTTCGAGGATTATTCATAGAAAAACCATTCAGTGGACTAATATGGAGAAAATCCTCCTTTTCCCCTTTGTACAGGCCGGACAAGATCTTCACCAGATCGGCGATCGATCCCGGCCCCTTACGGCCATGGCGGGTGGCATCATCCTCCCAGTTGAAATCCCACATGGGGTGGCCCCTATACTGGAGCGGCTGCATCCCCCGCATAATGCATGTGGCCATGACTCCGATCATAGTCAGGCCGGAATGAGCTAATAACCTTATTCGGCTCATCAAGTAGAGGACATCCCTGTCATTTTCCCTCTGGGGCTCCGCGGACGCTAGCTTAGGCGTTTCTTCAAAGGAGCATTACTGAACTCCGGGAGGCCGATCCGAACAGGATCTGGCAGCGGGACGTCTTCCATGTAAAACCATTCTGGAGGCCAGTCTTCGGACGCCTTCTTCGGGGTTCCGGATAGATATCCGGTCCCGGCGATGCGCCATAGTTCAGCTCCGCCCACTTGATGTATTGACCCCTCATGAGAACGAGGTACAAGGCAAAACAATCTCTTCCACATCGCGAAATGAGCCTCAATGCCCAAAAACAGCTCACAAAGGGCCACGAAGCCTGAAATATGCAGAATGGAGGCAGGCGTAAGGTTATGCAACTGGAGGCCGTAGAACTCCAGGAGCCCCCGGAGAAACGGAAGAATTGGAAATCCGAGCCCTCTTATCAGATAAGAGATGAAGCATACCCGCTCTCCTTTGGAGGGATCGGGGACGTTCTCCGCCTGCTTTCCGCCCTTGTAGGTGGCGAGTCCGGCTCAAACCGGAACCATGAAGGCTGGGGGAAGAAATCCCTTGGTTTCGAGCGTCGCTAGCTCGCTGTGCAGGACCGAGCATCTCTCCCAATCTCCAAGCTGAGGGCAGGGAGCACGAGAGGACGACCCGCGTCGACTGTCCATGATGGAATGGATTTTTGTCAGAGGCGCTCCGATGAATGCTTGCGGAGGGAGGATGGTGTGATTCGGATCTAGATCCCCGTCTATTTTATAGGCGGCTCATTTGCGCAGCTAGGGGGGTAAATGTAAAGATACCCTGGCTTTTTGCATTCGTTCGACACGTGGAAGATGGCCATTATTGGGCGTGGAAGCCAAGGAGCGCAGCATTTATAAGAAGCCGGACACTATTAGACAACTATATGGAATTGGGAGAAGAACCCGCCTCGCAATGCCGAAGACAATCTACG
>NW_021272630.1:0-1389 GCF_002162155.2 Triticum dicoccoides
CCCTCCTCTGCTCTCTCTCCCTCTCACCACCGAGCGCCACCGCCGCCGCCGTTCACCATAGCCGTAGCCGCAGCTATCCCCGAGCCTCTCCGACACACCCACGAGCTCCGCCTCGTCCCTCTCTTCCTCCTCACCGAGCCGCCCGACGCCGGAAGCCCCTGGACACCGCAAGCACTACCGTTCCCCTCGTCAGCCACCGGAGATCGTCGCCGTCGATTCGCTGCACTCCGGCCGCCCTCGAGCCCACTGACCCTCCAAACGGACTCACGGTGAGCCCCCGAGTCGTCTTCCCTTTCTCCCCTGGTCTCTTTCGACCTCTAGGCCATAGCCCCGTCTTGGCCGAGAACTCCACGCCGCCGGCGATGTCACCGCCGTCACTGCAGCCAGTAAGGCTCGAAACCGAGCACGGCACCGTGCTCCTAGCATCTTCAGGAGCTCGGTGAGCCCCTTAGCCATCCCTCCCGTCCTCTGTGGCCTCGCCCCGCTCGAACCCGTAGCTCCGGCCGCCGCACTTGCCATCGCCGCCGTCGCTGTAGTGCACCCCAGCTGCTGCCTCTGGCCGCAATGGATGCGCGCGAGCCTGGGCATCTCGTAGAGCCTCTCCGCCGTCGTTTTGGTGGCCGGAGGAGCTAACCCGAGCCCTCCGCCGCGCCTGCTGTAGCCGGCGACGAGCCGCCGGCGTATTAGCCTTGGCTGACCAGGGGTTTGACCTCCCCTGGGTCGCCGACAAGTGGGCCCTGGCCCAGCTAATCCTAGATTAGTCTTTTTAATTAAGTCTAATTAACTCAACTGACATTTTAGTTAGTAGTAATTTAACATTAATTAATTAGGTTAGTTAGTTAGTCACTGACGTGTGGACCCCACACGTCAGGTTTGACCTGGACTCGGTCTGTTGACCTGCTAACGTCACAATGACGCCATGCTGACGCAGTAATGCAATTTTCTGGATTTATCCTTTTTCTGAAAAATCCAGAAAATACCACAAACTTCAAAAATTCATAGAAATTCAACCGTAACTCCAAATTAAATAATTTATATATGAAAAATTATCAGAAAAATTCAAGGAATCCATCTGTACCATTTTCATGCATGTTAGAACAACTTATAGCTGCTGTTTAGCACAAATCAATTAAAGGGCATTTAAATAATCACATATGGAGTTTGAATTTGAATCTTGTATTCAAACCAACTTCATTTAATCTGTTGCTAGTTGCATTAGCCCAAAACACATTCATATTGCCATGTCATAGCATGCATCATATTGTGCATTGCATTGATTGTGTTCTTTTTGTTTGCCGGTATTTGTCCCCTCTCGATAGACGTGATACCGATGATGTGATCGTTGACACTGATGAAGACTCAGTGTTATCTTCAGAAGTGCCAGGTAAG
>NW_021272631.1:0-1936 GCF_002162155.2 Triticum dicoccoides
TCATTATGCGAGAGAATGCAAATCTCCGCGTGTGATGATTGCTACCGCGGATGGTGGATATGAGTCCGCTAGTGACTATGATGAGGAGACTTTGGCTCTTATTACACGTGAAGAACATGGTGGAGATGATTCTGATCATGAGACGCAATACATGGCTCCTGAAGACGCTGACAGGTATGAATGTTTAGTTGCTCAACGTGTTTTGAGTGTGCAGGTCACACAAGCTGAGCAAAATCAGAGGCACAATTTGTTCCATACCAAGGGAGTTGTGAAAGAACGTTCTGTGCGCGTCATCATAGATGGAGGGAGCTGCAACAACTTGGCTAGCATGGAGATGGTGGAGAAGCTTTCTCTCACCACAAGACCACATCCACATCCTTACTACATCCAATGGTTCAACAACAGCGGCAAGGTTAAGGTAACACGTACTGTTCGTGTGCAGTTTAGTATCTCTACATATGCTGATTATGTTGATTGTGATGTGGTACCTATGCAAGCATGTTCCTTATTACTTGGTAGACCATGGCAATTTGATAAAGATTCTGTACACCATGGTAGAAACAATCACTATACTCTTGTTCATAAGGATAAAAATATTACTTTGCTTCCTATGACTCCTGATTCCATTTTGGAAGATGATATTAGTAGAGCTAATAAAGCAAAACAGGAGACGAATAAGAGTGAAAATCAGATTGTGGCAAAAGAATTTGAGCAACAAATGAAGCCTAATAATAAACCATCTAGTGTTGCTCCTGAAATTAAATTGAAAAGTGCATGTTTATTTGCCACCAAATCTGATATTGATGAGCTAGATTTCAGCAAATCTGTTTGCTATGCTTTTGTGTGCAAAGAGGCATTATTTTCATTCGAGGACGTGCCTTCCTCTTTGCCTCCTGCTGTCACTAACATTTTGCAGGAGTTCGCTGACGTCTTTCCACAAGACGTGCCACCGGGATTACCGCCTATTCGAGGGATTGAGCATCAGATTGACTTAATTCCCGGTGCTTCACTGCCAAACCGTGCACCATACCGTACCAATCAAGAGGAGACGAAGGAGATTATGCGTCAAGTACAAGAGCTTCTCGACAAAGGTTATATACGCGAATCCCTTAGTCCTTGTGCTGTTCCTATTATTCTAGTGCCGAAAAAGGATGGTACATCACGTATGTGTGTTGATTGTAGAGGCATTAATAATATTACTATTCGTTATCGTCATCCTATTCCTAGGCTAGATGATATGCTTGATGAATTGAGTGGCTCTACAATATTCTCCAAAGTTGATTTGCGTAGTGGATACCATCAAATTCGTATGAAATTGGGAGATGAATGGAAAACAGCATTCAAAACTAAGTTTGGATTATATGAGTGGTTAGTCATGCCTTTTGGGTTAACTAATGCACCTAGTACTTTCATGAGATTAATGAACCAAGTTTTACGTGCTTTCATTGGACGATTTGTGGTAGTTTACTTTGATGACATATTGATTTATAGCAGATCCTTGGAAGAACATTTGGAACATTTACGTGTTGTTTTTATTGCTCTACGTGATGCACGTTTGTTTGGTAACCTTGGGAAGTGCACCTTTTGCACCGACCGAGTATCTTTTCTTGGCTATGTTGTTACTCCACAGGGAATTGAAGTTGATAAAGCCAAGATTGAAGCTATTGAGAGTTGGCCGCAACCCAAAATGGTCACACAAGTGAGGAGTTTTCTTGGCCTCGCTGGATTCTATAGGCGTTTTGTGAGAGATTTCAGCACCATTGCTGCACCTCTCAATGAGCTTACAAAGAAAGATGTGCCTTTTCTTTGGGGTACCGCACAGGAAGAAGCCTTCTCGGTATTGAAAGATAAGTTGACACATGCTCCTTTACTCCAACTTCCTGATTTTAATAAGAGTTTTGAGCTTGAATGTGATGCTAGTGGAATTGGATTAGGC
>NW_021272632.1:0-1249 GCF_002162155.2 Triticum dicoccoides
CATAACAGCTGTAAATGCTCAAGAAGGATTTGAGACATTTGACAAAGGATTACATACACACTCATCATCATCATAACAAGGTTCTGAATCCATTCTAACAACATAAGGTGGTAGTAGAACTGAACTAGGCTTGTATCCATCAAACTTATAAGGTACTACTGATTAGTAACACGTGATCCAGATAGAGAGAATAGGTCCTAATTCCTTAACCCCCGGTGGAAGAATGGACTGACTCAGATCAGAATGTCATAAGATAAAGGAGTAAAAAGAGCCTTACGTTCCAACCCACAAACAATTCCCCTACATATAACTAAAGAATTTCTAGACTCAACATCGACCAGTTTGGCTTGGAGAACCTACAGGCAGTCCGGCTCTGATGCCAACGCTGTCAAGACCCCGACTCGATGTCACATCGATCTAGCCGGTAGCACCTCATATCACTTTGCGGCCTCACGCACGGTATCCCCACGGGTGTCGCCTTACCTTTGCCCGGGACCGTTTGCGCCTTTTGGCTCACGTATATGATAGTGTCGCTAGCATCCATATGATAAAGAGCCTGGGCTGACATGACTAGTCGTAAACCCAAAGTGGCACAGACTTACAGGGACAGGCATCCATGACCCAGCTTCGAACGTGTCGGTCATCAGCAAGTGGGTCCGGGCTGTAGCACTGGGCTAGCAGGACTCCGGTAAACCGGGCTGTAGCGGGCTAACAGGACTCCGGTACTCAAAGCGTGACATTTCCCCGAAGGAACAGACACAGGAACGAAGAAGGACACATGCCGGCCAGCCTAAGTGTTCCAGAGCAGTAGCAGGCTACCATGGCTCAGCGGTAACACTAGGAGACATTTCCCGGTAAGAGAGGCTACTAAAGATAAACAACTAGATAGTCAGATCCCACACATACCAAGCATTTCAATCATACACACAATATGCTCGATATGTGCAAATACAACGAAGCATCACAACATGACTCTACGACACAAGTACTTTATTTAAGGCTCAGGGAGCCATACATAACATACACACAGGTACGGGTCTCACGACCCAACATACAAGTCATACAGTCATACAAACCAGCAGCGGAAGTAACTTGTCTGAGTACAGACAACTAGTAAACTAAAAGAGGCTTGGAAAGCCTAACTATACTACGTGGTCCTTCACAAGCTCAGGTTCACCACCTGGGTCTTTAGCCTACTCGTTGATGTCAACGTCTACATAGAACCCATCAGAAGGGGTTGCAGCGTCTT
>NW_021272633.1:0-956 GCF_002162155.2 Triticum dicoccoides
GACCCTGAGCTTGTGAAGGACCACGTAGTATAGCTAGGCTTTCCAAGCCTCTTTTATTTTACTAGTTGTCTGTACTCAGACAAGTTACTTCCGCTGCTGGTTTGTATGACTGTATGACTTGTATGTTGGGTCGTGAGACCCGTACCTTTGTGTATGTTATGTATGGCTCCCTGAGCCTTAAATAAAGTACTTGTGTCGTAGAGTCATGTTGTGATGCTTCGTTGTATTTGCACATATCGAGCATATTGTGTGTATGATTGAAATGCTTGGTATGTGTGGGATCTGACTATCTAGTTGTTTATCTTTAGTAGCCTCTCTTACCGGGAAATGTCTCCTAGTGTTACCGCTGAGCCATGGTAGCTTGCTACTGCTCTGGAACACTTAGGCTGGCCGGCATGTGTCCTTCTTCGTTCCTGTGTCTGTCCCTTCTGGGAAATGTCACGCTTTGAGTACCGGAGTCCTGTTAGCCCGCTACAGCCCGGTTTACTGGAGTCCTGCTAGCCCAGTGCTACAGCCTGGACCCACTTGCTGATGACCGACACGTTCGAAGCTGGGTCATGGATGCCTGTCCCTGTAAGTCTGTGCCACATTGGGTTTACGACTAGTCATGTCAGCCCGGGCTCTTTATCATATGGATGCTAGCGACACTATCATATACGTGAGCCAAAAGGCGCAAACGGTCCCGGGCAAAGGTAAGGCGACACCCGTGGGGATACCGTGCGTGAGGCCGCAAAGTGATATGAGGTGTTACCGGCTAGATCGATGTGACATCGAGTCGGGGTCCTGACAGCGTTGGCATCAGAGCCGGACTGCCTGTAGGTTCTCCAAGCCAAACTGGTCGATGTTGAGTCTAGAAATTCTTTAGTTATATGTAGGGGAATTGTTTGTGGGATGGAACGTAAGGCTCTTTTTACTCCTTTATCTTATGACATTCTGATCTGAGTCAGTCCATTCTT
>NW_021272634.1:0-646 GCF_002162155.2 Triticum dicoccoides
ATTTCCATAGTTATTGAACCCCAAGATGCGCTTACATGTCCGTCATAAACACTGGCAGTTTTGGACGATTCTAGCCCATTTCATGGACTATTACTCACTGTTTTGGGTCATGGAGTGATTTCCATGATTAATGAACCCTGGGGTGCATTTATGTGTTGGTCATCAACACTCACAGTTTTGGCCGATTCTGGCCCGTTTCTTGGATTATTACTCATCGTTTTGAGTTCCCAAGCGATTTCCACAGTTACTGAACCCCAAGGTGTGCTTACAAGTTTGTCATCAACCCTGGCAGTTTTGGCCGATTCTGGCCTGTTTCATGGACTATTAGTAACTGTTTTGCGGTCCCGTAGTGATTTCCACGATTAACGAACCCTGGGGTGCGTTTATGTGTCGGTCATCAACACAGGCAGTTTTGGCCGATTCTGGCCCGTTTCGTGGACTATTACTCACTGTTTTGTGGTTCCAGAGTGATTTCCACGATTAATGAACCCTGTGGTGCGTTTACGTGTCGGTCATCAACACTCGCAGTTTTGGCCGATTCTCGCTAGTTTTATGGACTATTACTCACTGTTTCGCGGTCCGAGAGTGATTTCCACGATTAACGAACCCTGGGTGCGTTTACGTGTCGGTCATCAACACTCACAGT
>NW_021272635.1:0-1326 GCF_002162155.2 Triticum dicoccoides
TAGGAAACTTAACCATCTTTGATTAATGAGCTAGTCTAGTAGAGGCTTACTAGGGACACGGTGTTTTGTCTATGTATCCACACATGTATCAAGTTTTCGGTTAATATAATTCTAGCATGACTAATAAACATTTATCATGAATAAGGAAATATAAAATAACAACTTTATTATTACCCTAGGGCATATTTCCTTCACCCGGGTCTATCTTTTATCATATATTAATACTAAAAGTACCTTGCTGCAATTTTCTTTTGTATTTTTGTTTAATCTATCTATCAAAAACTACAAAATTTAATATTGCTTGTAACCGTTGAGGGATCGACAACCCCTTTACGCTTTGGGTTGCAAGTTTTTGTTGTTTGTGTGCAGATGTTGTTTACATAGTGTTGTTTGGTCCTCCTACTGGATTGATAACCTTTGTTTCATAACTGAGGTAAATACTTATCTCTACTGTAGTGCATCATCCTCTCCTCTTCGAGGAAACCCCAATGCAACTCACAAGTAGCAACAACCACCACGTGATGGAGCACATCACAACACAAGAAAAAGATGTCCCCAACCCCTCAACGGATGATGCATCGACGAAACAAGGGAGAGAGCCCAAGGTCTCGAGATCCATTCATTGAAGAAGAACCCTCCAAGTGCCAAGCATGGACGCCTAGCCTCTGTTGCCGACGCGCACCAGAACCATTGTCGAGGTAGGCCTCCGGCGCCCTGAATGTCATTTTACCGCCACACCCTCTGCCAAAACGAGGCGTACAAGCGGAAATGCCGCACCTGTGACATGACACGCAGGAGAGGAGGAAGGAAGATGTTCACTGCCATTGAGGCTAGCTGGGCTTTGCCAGGCGGTGAGGGGAGCCGGGGGGGGGATGGGGTGGTGGCGCTTAGAGTTTTCCTCTGTCTCTCATGGGAGACACACAGAACAAACATGGATGTTCCTTCACCAGTAGATGATGCTATGCTAGGCACACGCGAGAAGCAATGCCAAATCAACGAGAAGCAAGTACAAATAAACGAGATGCAAGATGAAATCATTGAGATGAAATCCCTAATAGAAAAGTTTAAGAAGCTTTGCCTTGAACTCCTAGCTACCATAATGATTTGATTCGTACTCCCTGGATCATTTGCAGTTGTTCTTTTGGTGGGAGCCATTGTATTGATAATGTTTTTAGGATAGGCGATGACGAGTAGAGTTATATATTGCTTCCTTCGTTCAAGAATATAAGGTGCATCCATTTTCATGCAAGTCAAACTTATATATGTTTGCCCAAGATTATACAATAAAATAGCAAGATCTACAATAAAATAAATGACATATAAAAA
>NW_021272636.1:0-912 GCF_002162155.2 Triticum dicoccoides
CGAATCCCTTAGTCCTTGTGCTGTTCCTATTATTCTAGTGCCGAAAAAGGATGGTACATCACGTATGTGTGTTGATTGTAGAGGCATTAATAATATTACTATTCGTTATCGTCATCCTATTCCTAGGCTAGATGATATGCTTGATGAATTGAGTGGCTCTACAATATTCTCCAAAGTTGATTTGCGTAGTGGCTACCATCAAATTCGTATGAAATTGGGAGATCAATGGAAAACAGCATTTAAAACTAAGTTTGGATTATATGAGTGGTTAGTCATGCCTTTTGGGTTAACTAATGCACCTAGTACTTTCATGAGATTAATGAACGAAGTTTTACGTGCTTTCATTGGACGATTTGTGGTAGTTTACTTTGATGACATATTGATTTATAGCAGATCTTTGGAAGAACATTTGGAACATTTACGTGCTGTTTTTATTGCTCTACGTGATGCACTTTGTTTGGTAACCTTGGGAAGTGCACCTTTTGCACCGACCGAGTATCTTTTCTTGGCTATGTTGTTACTCCACAGGGAATTGAAGTTGATAAAGCCAAGATTGAAGCTATTGAGAGTTGGCCGCAGCCCAAAACGGTCACACAAGTGAGGAGTTTTCTTGGCCTCGCTGGATTCTATAGGCGTTTTGTGAGAGATTTCAGCACCATTGCTGCACCTCTCAATGAGCTTACAAAGAAAGATGTGCCTTTTCTTTGGGGTACCGCACAGGAAGAAGCCTTCACGGTATTGAAAGATAAGTTGACACATGCTCCTTTACTCCAACTTCCTGATTTTAATAAGACTTTTGAGCTTGAATGTGATGCTAGTGGAATTGGATTAGGAGGTGTGTTATTACAAGATGGCAAACCTGTTGCATACTTTTCTGAAAAATTGAGTGGGCCTAGTCTGAATTATTCTACT
>NW_021272637.1:0-988 GCF_002162155.2 Triticum dicoccoides
GTCATCAACAATCGCAGTTTTGGCCGATTCTGGTCCGTTTGGTGCACTATTACTCACCGTTTTGGGGTCCTAGAGCGATTTACACGATTTGCGATCCCCGGGGTGCGTTTATGTGTCGGTTATCAACACTCACCATTTTGCCCAATTCTGGTCCGTCTCGTGGACTATTACTCACCGTTTTGGGGTCCCAGAGCGATTTCCACGATTCACGATCCCGGGGGTGCGTTTACGTGCCCGTCGTCAACACTCATAGTTCTGGCCAATTCTGACCCGTTTCGTGGACTATCACTCACCTTTTTGGGGTCCCGAAGCGATTTCCATAGTTGTTGAACCCAAAGATGCACTTACGTGTCGTTCATCAACACTCGCAGTTTTGGCCGATTCTGGCCCGTTTTGTGGACTATTACTCGCTATTTCGGGTCCCGGGGGGATTTCCACGATTGACGAACCCCTGGTGCATTTATGTTTCGGTCATCAACAATCGCGGTTTTTGTCGATTATGTCGCTTTCGTGGACTATTACTCACCGTTTTAGGGTCCTAAAGCGATTTCCATTATTGTCGAACCCCAAGGTGTGCTTTCGTGTTGGTCGTCAAGTCTCGCAGTTTTGGCCGATTCTGGCCCGTTTCTTGGATTATTACTCAGTTTTGGGGTCCCGATGTGATTTCCACGATTGATGAACCCCGGGGGTGCGTTTATGTGTCGGTCATCAACACTCACAATTTTGGCCAATTCTGGCCGTCTCGTGGACTATTACTCACTGTTTTGGGGTCCCGGAGTGATTTCCACGATTGACGAACCTCTGGGTGCGTTTACGTGTCGGTCATCAACACTCACAGGTTTTGTTGATTCCGACCCGTTTCGTGGACTATTACTCACCGTTTTGGGGTCCCAAAGAGATTTCCATTTTTGTCGAACCCCAAGGTGTGCTTGCGTGTTGGTCGTCAAGACTCGCAGTTTTGGCCGATTTTGGCCCGTTTTTGAACTAT
>NW_021272638.1:0-1375 GCF_002162155.2 Triticum dicoccoides
TTTGGCCAATTCTGACCCGTTTCGTTGACTATTACTCACCAATTTTGGGCCCGAAGCAATTTCCATAGTTATTGAACCCCAAGGTGCGCTTACGTGTCGGTCATCAACACTCGCAGTTTTGGCCGATTCTGGCCCGTTTCTTGGACTATAACTCACCGTTTTGGGGTCCCGTAGTGATTTCCACGATTGACAAACCCAGGATGCGTTTAGGTGTCTGTCATCAACACTCGCGGCTTTTGTCGATTCTGACCCGTTTCATGGACTATTACTCACCGTTTTGGGGTCCCAAAGTGATTTCCATGGTTGTTTAACCCCAAGGTGCGTTTGTCGGTTATCAATAATCACAGTTTTGGCTGATTCAGGCCCGTTCCTTGGACTATTACTCAGTTTTGGGGTCCCGGAGTTATTTTCACCATTGACGAACACCGGGGTGCATTTATGTGTCAGTCAACAAGACTCGCAGTTTGGGCCGATTCTGGCCCTTTTTATGGACTATTACTCATTGATTTGGGGTCCCTGACAGATTTCCATGATTGACGAACCCCGCGGTATGTTTATGAATCGTTCATAAATAATCCTAGGTTTGTCAGATTCTGGGCTCTTTCATGGAGTATTACTCATCATTTTGGGGTACGAAAGCGATTTCCATGAATGTCGAACCCCAAGTTGTGCTTATATGTTGGTCGTCAAGACTCGCAGTTTGGGCCGATTCTGGCCCGTTTCTTGGACTATTACACAATTTTGGGGTCCAGAAGTGATTTCCACGATTGACAAACCCTAGGGTGCGTTTACGTGTCGGTCATCAATACTCACAATTTTGGCCTATTCTAGTTCGTTTCGTTCAGTATTACTGACCGTTTTGGGGCCCAGAACGATTTCCACAATTGACGATCCCGGGGGAGCGTTTACGTGTCTGTCGTCAACACACACAGTTTTGGCAAATTCTGACCCGTTTCATGGACTATTACTCAACGTTTTGGGGTCCCGAAGAAATGTCCATAGTTGTTGAACCCCAAGGTGTGCTTACATGTCGGTCATCAACACTCGCAGTTTTGGCTGAATCTGGCCCATCTCTAGGACTATTACTCACTATTTTGGGGTCCTGGAGTGATTTCCACGATTGACGAACACCGGGGTGTGTTTAGGTGTCGGTCATCAACACTCGCTGTTTTGGCTGATTCTAGCCCATTTCGTGGACTATTATTCATTGATTTGGTGTCCCTAAATGATTTCCATGAATCACGAATACTGGGGTGTGTCTACATGCCGGTCATGACAAATCGTAGTTTTGGCCAATTCTGGCCCGTTTCTTGGACTATTACTCACCATTTTGGGGTCCCAAAGCGATTTCCATGGTTGTTGAACCCCAAGGTGT
>NW_021272639.1:0-1608 GCF_002162155.2 Triticum dicoccoides
GGAATGATTTCCACGATTAACGAACCCCCGGGTGCGCTTACGTGTCGGTTATGAACACTCACAGTTTTGGCCAATTCTAACGCGTTTTGTGGACTTTTAGTCACCGTTTTCTGGTCCTGAAGTGATTTCCATAGTTGTTGAACCCCAAGGCGCACTTACGTGTTAGTCATCAACACTCACAGTTTTGGATGATTCTGGCCTGTTTCATGGACTATTACTCACTGTTTTGGGGCCCCGAAGTGATTTCCACGGTTGTTTGACCCCATGGTGCGCTTACGTGTCGATCATCAACAAGCGCACTTTGGGCCGATTTTGGCCCATTTCTTGCATTATTACTTAGTTTTGGGGTCTCGGAGTCATTTCCACGGTTGACGAACTCCGGGGTGCGTTTACGTGTCGGTCATAAACACTCACAATTTTGGCCAATTCTCGTCCGTTTCGTGCACTATTACTCACCGTTTGGGCGTCCCAGAGCGATTTCCACGATTGACAATCCCCGGAGTGCGTTTGCGTGTCTTTCATCAACACTCACAGTTTTGGCCAATTCTGACGCGATTCGTGGGCTATTACTCACCATTTAGTGGTCCCAAAGCGATTTCCATAGTTGTTGAACCCCAAGGTGCGTTTAGGTGTCGGTCATCAACACTCACTGTTTTGGGGCCCCGGTGTGATTTCCACGATTAACGAACCGCGGGGTGCGTTTACATGTCGGTCATCAATACTAGTAGTTTTGGCCAATTCTGGCCCTTTTCGTGGACAATTACTCACTGTTTTGGGGCCCCGGAATGATTTCCACGATTAACGAACCCCCGGGTGTGCTTACGTGTCGGTTATGAACACTCACAGTTTTGGCCAATTCTAACGCGTTTTGTGGACTTTTAGTCACCGTTTTCTGGTCCTGAAGTGATTTCCATAGTTGTTGAACCCCAAGGCGCACTTACGTGTTAGTCATCAACACTCACAGTTTTGGATGATTCTGGCCTGTTTCATGGACTATTACTCACCATTTTGGGGCCCGAAGTGATTTCCACGGTTGTTTGACCCCATGGTGCGCTTACGTGTCGATCATCAACAAGTGCACTTTGGGCCTATTTTGGCCCATTTCTTGCATTATTACTTACTTTTGGGGTCTCGGAGTGATTTCCAAGATTGACGAACTCCGGGGTGCGTTTACGTGTCGGTCATAAACACTCACAATTTTGGCCAATTCTTGTCCGTTTTGTGCACTATTACTCACCGTTTGGGCGTCCCAGAGCGAGTTCCACGATTGACAATCCCTGGAGTGCGTTTGCGTGTCTGTCGTCAACACTCACAGTTTTGGCCAATTCTGACGCGATTCGTGGGCTATTACTCACCATTTAGGGTCCCAAAGCGATTTCCATAGTTGTTGAACCCCAAGGTGCGTTTAGGTGTCGGTCATCAACACTCACTGTTTTGGGGCCCCGGTGTGATTTCCACGATTAACGAACCGCGGGGTGCGTTTACATGTCGGTCATCAATACTAGTAGTTTTGGCCAATTCTGGCCCTTTTCGTGGACAATTACTCACTGTTTTGGGGCCCCGGAATGATTTCCACGATTAACGAACCCCCGGGTGCGCTTACGTGTC
>NW_021272640.1:0-1662 GCF_002162155.2 Triticum dicoccoides
GCTAAACCAACTCCGAGAGGTTATTGACCACGCCGGAGCACGATCAACCTGACCACGAGGGTCTGTTTCCTGCGAGCAAACGAAGAACAAGCAAGAAACTGAGATTGCAATCTGGATATTGCGAATATAAGATGAAAGCTTTATTGATCAAGGTGGGGTTCTGTGACGCCTTTGTCTGGTCGTTGAACACAAACGAAGTACGCGAAGTTGCAGCTATGGCGAACTTTTAATCTAAACAAAACCCAAAGTCTAAACGATGCCCTAAGGGCTGTATATATGGAGGAAGAGGGGGGGAATTTCGTGGCCCTTGGTGGAGGGGTCCGAAATCAACCCTATCTCTTGTTTCCCCACACATACGGACTCTAAAAATAGCCTATACTTAAGTATTTCGAAATTACATGGGCCTGACCCAATAATAAGGTGACACAGCACCTAAAATAGCCTCGGGACGAAATTTATGAAGTGGCATCTTGTATATTTCGTCCAAGGCTTCATGCACCCATTATGGTGGCTTCAAAGTCCTGAAATCATCACTTGTAACTCCGTTCTTGTTTCCCTTGCGCATGCCATCATCTCCATGCTTGTTCTTGCTCCAATGTTCATCCTTCTCCAAGCTAGGCCCTTCATTTGTAAGCAAAACAAATGTATCCAATTTAGGCAGCATCATATTCTCATAAACATTAGAATCATTACCAAGAAACGAAAGTACCTGGTAATTTAGTTGGCGTGCACGAGCTCTAGTAATTGGTCCAGTATGTATAGCAGCAGGGGCTGTGGGTGTAACAATTGTATTGATGTCCTCATCACCTATAGTCCACGAAAAAGCCAAAAAAAATTAGGGTTAGTTCATCCCATCCGAACCAATCTGAGCCTTGCATAATCTTTTCTGTATTTGCTTTGTTGAATTTGCGGTTCCATCGTCGTGTCCAGTTGCTGGTCTTAGCGTCTAGTCTTTTAGAGTTTCGAGTTCTGTTCACAGGTTGTCACGTCGCCGCTGCCATATATCACCACCGCATCATCATCGTCGCTGTTGCCATATACCACCACCACATATTCACCGCCAATCCGAATCCATATACGCCACCACATATCCGCCGCCATCACGCCAATCCGAGTTCACCTGCAACATATATCCGCCACCTGTCTGATGAGGACATCAATACCATTGTTACACCCACAGCCCCTACTGCTACATATACGGGACCAATTACTAGAGCTCGCGCACGCCAATTAAATTATCAGGTACTTTCATTTCTTGGTAATGATTCTAATGTTCATGAGAATATGATGCTGCCTAAATTGGATACATTTGTTTTGCTTACAAATGAAGGGCCTAGCTTGGAGAAGGATGAACATTGGAGCAAGAACAAGCATGGAGATGATGGCATGCGCAAGGGGAACAAGAACGGAGTTACAAGTGATGATTTCAGGACTTTGAAGCCACCATAATGGGTGCATGAAGCCATGGACGAAATATACAAGATGCCACTTCATAAATTTCGTCCCGAGGCTATTATAGGTGTTGCGTCACCTTTTTATTGGGCCAGGCCCATGTAATTTCGAAATACATAAGTATAGGCTATTTTTAGAGTCCGTATGTGTGGGGAAACAAGAGATAGGGTTGATTTCGGACCCCTCCACCAAGGGCCACGAAATTCCCCC
>NW_021272641.1:0-1365 GCF_002162155.2 Triticum dicoccoides
TTGGCGCCTCGCCTGGAAACTTGATAAACTTCTTTTGCCATAGAATGAAATGGCGCTTGACATCTCCAAGTCTTTTCTCCCCTTCAGGTGTAGCAATGTCAATCTCCAGGTCCTCAAACCCTTGGACTATGTCCTCCACCGTGACACGAGCATAGCCATCTTGAATGGGGTTGTTGTGGTGGAGTGCTCCAGGTAAACATGGTAAAGCACTGCCGATGGCTACCTTCATGGACATGTTCCCGATAGGATAATACAGATGACATTCTTTCATCTCCTTTATATCGTCCACGGGGTAGCGAGGAGGCTCCGGTGAAGTAATTTCGACCACCAGAGGCTCCGGTGCAGTAATTTCGACCACCAGAGGCTCCGGTGCAGTAATTTCGATCGTCGGTGCATCTGCACCAGCCGGTGGGGCCTCCGTGGAAGCCACGCTGCTTCTCTGCTGCTGGCTTCCGAGATCCGCTGGATGATCTTCATGCTGCACCCGAGCTGCATCTCTTTCGGCTACTAGTACACTCATGGTTTTCTTCATCACATCCATTTCCGATGCCAACCGCGCCACAACATCTGCTTCCCGATCCATCTTTCTCTTACGGCTTCTGTAACCGTACGGGTCATCGTTCTGGGGGAACCCTATTTTCCAAGGAATGTGCCCCATGCCTCGTACACGTCCTCCGTGTTCAGGATTCCCGAGGGCTTTTGTCATCGCGTCGTTCTCTCTGTTGAACTTGATCTTCCCCTGTTGAGCATCCCTCATTGCGTTAATAAGGGCTTGGGTGGGTTTAATTAATTTGCCCCGGTAAACACACTCCCCTGTCTCCGGGTTCAGCGTTCCCCCATGCCCGTACCACCAGCTTTTGGCCCTTGGGTCCCATCCCTCCGTACCTGGACGGATTCCTCGCGCCCTCAGCTCGTTCTCCATCTTCTCCAACCTAGGCACCCAAATGCGATACCCTCCTGGCCCCATAACATGATTGTACTCCTTCTTAGCCGCATTTTCCTTATTTTTTTTTCGATATTTGAATGAACTGCTCCGATTTCTTTTGCTTCACAAATTCTGGCCAATCATGTTTCAGTTTCTCATATTGTCCTTTGAAATCCGGAGTCTTGTTCTGCTTGACAAAGTCATGGGCTAGATTTTGCTTGAATTTCCGGAATGCGTCGGCCATCTTATGAAGAGCGAACTGTTTGACTAGCCTCCTCCTCTCCTTGTTTTCCTCAATCTTGTTACCCTCCTCATCGAATTTGTTGTATTCCGGAGGTAGAACGAAATGTTCCATAAGCTTCTTGAAGCAATCTTTTTTTGTTCTCTTATCGACAAAAGTGAAACCATCAATTCGTGCCTTCTTTGGCTCATTCCACTCC
>NW_021272642.1:0-1146 GCF_002162155.2 Triticum dicoccoides
GTGTATGATTGAAATGCTTGGTATGTGTGGGATCTGACTATCTAGTTGTTTATCTTTAGTAGCCTCTCTTACCGGGAAATGTCTCCTAGTGTTACCGCTGAGCCATGGTAGCTTGCTACTGCTCTGGAACACTTAGGCTGGCCGGCATGTGTCCTTCTTCGTTCCTGTGTCTGTCCCTTCGGGGAAATGTCACGCTTTGAGTACCGGAGTCCTGTTAGCCCGCTACAGCCCGGTTTACCGGAGTCCTGCTAGCCCAGTGCTACAGCCCGGACCCACTTGCTGATGACCGACACGTTCGAAGCTGGGTCATGGATGCCTGTCCCTGTAAGTCTGTGCCACTTTGGGTTTACGACTAGTCATGTCAGCCCGGGCTCCTTATCATATGGATGCTAGCGACACTATCATATACGTGAGCCGAAAGGCGCAAACGGTCCCGGGCAAAGGTAAGGCGACACCCGTGGGGATACCGTGCGTGAGGCCGCAAAGTGATATGAGGTGTTACCGGCTAGATCAATGTGACATCGAGTCGGGGTCCTGACAGCGTTGGCATCAGAGCCGGACTGCCTGTAGGTTCTCCAAGCCAAACTGGTCGATGTTGAGTCTAGAAATTCTTTAGCTATATGTAGGGGAATTGTTTGTGGGTTGGAACGTAAGGCTCTTTTTACTCCTTTATCTTATGACATTCTGATCTGAGTCAGTCCATTCTTCCACCGGGGGTTAAGGAATTAGGATCTATTCTCTCTATCAGGATCACGTGTTACTAATCAGTAGTACCTTATAAGTTTGATGGATACAAGCCTAGTTCAGTTCTACTACCACATTATGTTGTTAGAATGGTCTCAGAACTTTGATATGATGATGTTGAGTGTGTACGAAATCCTTTGTCAAATGTCTCAAAATCCTTCTTGAGCATTTACAGCTGTTATGCTGCCGAAATTTTGCTAGAAATTCTAATGCCTTTGCATTATGATTGTGCTTTCAGATGGCCACTCGCGACCTCAATCAAGTGGTTCGCCTGACTCGATGCCTAGATGTACCCGGCCATACTGCCAAGTTGGTCAGGGTAATGACTGAGGCTGGATACCGCTGGTATCCTGAGTACACGGTCGAAGAGCAATTTCGGGACTTTAATCAAAGCCAGTATCT
>NW_021272643.1:0-1216 GCF_002162155.2 Triticum dicoccoides
ACATCATGGATGTTCCTTACTCTGCATTCCTTAATCTTCATTCTGCATGTATAATAGCGGACACAACAATATAGTTAGGACATATATATAGTGCAGGCAATATGAACGAGATGGGGTAGAAATAAATCACTTACAGAACGTAGCAACTGATGATAGATTTGTCGAGCTCGCGCAGATTGAAAAGCTGGAACAATTCACTCAGATGAATTTGTACATAGTAATGTTTGAAGTGATGCTCATATCTAACTTCCGCATAAATATATTCTTTGGCGTTTTTATTTTTTATGTAACCCTTGTACCATTTCAGCAGACCTTTCATTTGTGGAGGTAGATCCTCTTCCTGCGCAGGCTCGACGAGAGGCCCATTCTTCACATATGTAATTACTACCTCCTTCACTGGCGCCTCATCAAGGCCTAACAGTTCACGAAGAGTAATACCTAAGTTGGCCGCTTGTTCTTTGGCACTCGTTACAGTCAATCCATGTGCTGCCGCAGCTGCTATGATATCGGGGTCATCCGGACCGGCGGCTTTCACTATAAGCGGGGCAATCGATTGTTTACTTTGTTCCCCGAGCTGGGCAACTCGTTTCCCGCTTTTTTTACTTTCTAATTCCGTTTTCTCGGCCTCCTCCAAGGCTTTGTTCTCCTGGTTCTCCGCCCGCTCTTTCTTCTCCGTCAACATGAGTGCCTGCCTACGAAGTTCACGTGCATAGTCGTCAGGCAGATTCTTCGCGGCTTGGGACGGTGTGCTCAAAAATGACTTAGCCCACTTCTTTTGCTCATCAGAAAATACTGGATTGGGCTCGGGCTCTCTTTTCTTCTTGCAGTCCGCCTTCCATTTCTCATGATCAGCAGCCGCGGCCGCGGCAGTTTCCTCGGCACTACGTTCCCAAGGCCTTGTGGGGAGAGGCTTCAGTGATGGCTCCGGTACCTTTGTGGTCTTAGGTACATAAGGGTCCGGGTTAATAATCCAGGACTGCTTCTGCTTCTTTGCCGGAGGTGGATTGGGGGGCGGCGTCTGATCACCCGCCGGACGAGGACTAGGGGGCGGCGTCTGATCACCCGCCGGACGTTGTGGACTGGGGGGCGTCGGCTGACGTGACGGAGGTGTAGGTGAACCGCCACCACCGTAGGGGGGTGGACTTGTTGTCCTTGGCGCCTCGCCTGGAAACTTGATAAACTTCTTTTGCCATAGAATGAAATGGCGCTTGACATC
>NW_021272644.1:0-973 GCF_002162155.2 Triticum dicoccoides
TGGTGGTCGAAATTACTTCACCGGAGCCTCCTCGCTACCCCGTGGACGATATAAAGGAGATGAAAGAATGTCATCTGTATTATCCTATCGGGAACATGTCCATGAAGGTAGCCATCGGCAGTGCTTTACCATGTTTACCTGGAGCACTCCACCACAACAACCCCATTCAAGATGGCTATGCTCGTGTCACGGTGGAGGACATAGTCCAAGGGTTTGAGGACCTGGAGATTGACATTGCTACACCTGAAGGGGAGAAAATACTTGGAGATGTCAAGCGCCATTTCATTCTATGGCAAAAGAAGTTTATCAAGTTTCCAGGCGAGGCGCCAAGGACAACAAGTCCACCCCCCTACGGTGGTGGTGGTGGCGGTGGCGGTGGTGGTGGTGGTGGTGGTGGTGGCGGTTCACCTACACCTCCGTCACGTCAGCCGACGCCGCCCCCAGTCCACAATGTCCGGCGGGTGATCAGCCGCCGCCCCCCAGTCCTCGTCCGGCGGGTGATCAGACGCCGCCCCCCAATGCACCTCCGGCAAAGAAGCAGAAGCAGTCCTGGATTATTAACCCGGACCCTTATGTACCTAAGACCACAAAGGTACCGGAGCCATCACTGAAGCCTCTCCCCACAAGGCCTTGGGAACGTAGTGCCGAGGAAGTCGACGCGGCCGCGGCTGCTGATTTGGAGAAATGGAAGGCGGACTGCAAGAAGAAAAGAGAGCCCGAGCCCAAGCCAGTATTTTCTGATGAGCAAAAGAAGTGGGCTAAGTCATTTTTGAGCACACCGTCCCAAGCCGCGAAGAATCTGCCTAACGACTATGCACGTGAACTTCGCAGGCAGGCACTCATGTTCAAGGAGAACAAAGAGCGGGAGAAGGCCGAAAGTAAAAAAAGCGGGAAACAAGTTGCCCAGCTCGGGGAACAAAGTAAACAATCGATTGCCCCGCTTATAGTGGAAGCCTTCTGTCCGGATGCCCCC
>NW_021272645.1:0-998 GCF_002162155.2 Triticum dicoccoides
CACCACCCTCTCCCCGACCTGGACGCGTCGCCCCCGACCCCGTCGTCATCGCCGGCGCCAGGCGCCGCCTCGCTGGCGCTGCCCCACCGCCGCCGCCCTGTGCCGGGTCGACCTCGCCGTGGCCTCCTCATCTCCTCCCCACGGGTCGCCCCCGAGCCTCGCCGCCCCGCTTCTCTTCAACGCTGGTGAGGCCCTCGGCCTCTCCCCCCTCGATCTGTGTCGCCAGCGCCGTTCACTGCCCCCGCGCGCATGACCCCGCGCTCGCTGCCCTGCTCGCCAGCCAGACTTCGCCGTCCCGCACCTGCGCCCCCCCGCTGCTCGCCTAGCTCGTCGGCCCCGCGCAGCTTGCCGCGGGTGCCCGCCGCTCCCCCTGGCCGCTACTACCGCGCCGTCCCGCCTCAACCGTTGCTGCGCCGCGGCCTTGATCTGCCGCCGTGCCCCGGTGGCCTTGCACCGCCGCGCTCCCTCGGGCACGAGCGCCCGCAACCAGCGCCCGCCCCGTTAACCACTGCCCGGATCCACTATGGCCCCTGTGCCTATGACATGAGGGGCCCAGGCCCTAGAACGAAAATTAAAAAAAAAGATTTAATAAAATAAATAAATAAATAATTAAAATAATTAAAATATTAATTAGTTAATTAATTAAAGAAATAATTAACTTAATTGATCCTGATTAGATTAACCTAATCACCTAGTTAGTTAATTAATCTATTAGGTTAGTTAACAGTCAATGACAGCTGGGACCCACACGTCAGTTTGACCAGTCAACGCCCCTGTTGACTGCTGACGTCATGCTGACGTCATGATGACGTCAGCAAACACTGTTTTGGATAAGGTTGGATTTAAATGAATAAATAAAATCAGAAAATGATTTAAATCTTTAGAAAATCATATCTTTTAATCCGTAACTCGGATGAAAATACTTTCTACATGAAAGTTGCTCAGAACGACGAGACGAACCCGGATACGCAGCCCGTTCGTCCACCACACACCTCTAA
>NW_021272646.1:0-1082 GCF_002162155.2 Triticum dicoccoides
TTTAGTTGCTCAACGTGTTTTGAGTGTGCAGGTCACACAAGCTGAGCAAAATCAGAGGCACAATTTGTTCCATACCAAGGGAGTTGTGAAGGAACGTTCTGTGCGCGTCATAATAGACGGAGGGAGCTGCAACAACTTGGCTAGCATGGAGATGGTGGAGAAGCTTTCTCTCACCACAAGACCACATCCACATCCTTACTACATCCAATGGTTCAACAACAGCGGCAAGGTTAAGGTAACACGTACTGTTCGTGTGCATTTTAGTATCTCTACATATGCTGATTATGTTGATTGTGATGTGGTACCTATGCAAGCATGTTCCTTATTACTTGGTAGACCATGGCAATTTGATAAAAATTCTGTACACCATGGTAGAAACAATCACTACACTCTTGTTCATAAGGATAAAAATATTACTTTGCTTCCTATGACTCCTGATTCCATTTTGAAAGATGATATTAATAGAACTAATAAAGCACAACAGGAGAAGAATAAGAGTGAAAATCAGATTGTGGCAAAAGAATTTGAGCAACAAATGAAGCCTAATAATAAACCATCTAGTGTTGCTTCTGAAATTAAATTGAAAAGTGCATGTTTATTTGCCACCAAATCTGATATTGATGAGCTAGATTTCAGCAAATCGGTTTGCTATGCTTTTGTGTGCAAAGAGGCATTATTTTCATTCGAGGACATGCCTTCCTCTTTGCCTCCTGCTGTCACTAACATTTTGCAGGAGTTCGCTGACGTTTTTCCACAAGACGTGCCACCGGGATTACCGCCTATTCGAGGGATTGAGCATCAGATTGACTTAATTCCCGGTGCTTCACTGCCAAACCGTGCACCATACCGTACCAATCCAGAGGAGACGAAGGAGATTATGCGTCAAGTACAAGAGCTTCTCGACAAAGGTTATATACGCGAATCCCTTAGTCCTTGTGCTGTTCCTATTATTCTAGTGCCGAAAAAGGATGGTACATCACGTATGTGTGTTGATTGTAGAGGCATTAATAATATTACTATTCGTTATCGTCATCCTATTCCTAGGCTAGATGATATGCTTGATGAATTGAGTGGCTCTACAA
>NW_021272647.1:0-1135 GCF_002162155.2 Triticum dicoccoides
AAGAACAAATCAGCAACATTAACAGCATCATCGCTTTTATGACATGGTATAAAGTGTGCCATTTTCGAGAATCTATCCACGACAACAAATATGCTATCCCTCCCCTTCTTTGTTCGAGGTAAACCTAAAACAAAGTCCATAGATATATCCTCCCAAGGAACACTAGGTACAGGCAAAGGCATATATAAACCATGAGGATTGAGTCGTGACTTAGCTTTTTGACATGTAGTGCATCGAGCAATAAAACGCTCAACATCCCGTCTCATCTTTGGCCAAAAGAAATGTGTAGCAAGTACGTCCTCCGTCTTTTTCACGCCAAAGTGTCCCATTAATCCTCCTCCATGCGCCTCCTGCAACAACAAAAGACGAACGGAGCTAGCTGGAATGCATAGCTTGTTAGCACGAAACACAAATCCATCGTTAACGACGAACTTGTTCCACATTCTTCCTTCTTTACAATTCTGCATTACATCTTTAAAATCAGCATCATGCACATATTGATCTTTGATGGTCTCCAAACCAAATATTTTGAAGTCAAGTTGTGAAAGCATAGTATAGCGGCGAGACAATGCATCAGCAATAACATTTTCTTTTCCCTTCTTGTGTTTAATGACATAAGGAAAAGTCTCAATGAATTCAACCCATTTAGCATGTCTATGATTCAATTTAGCTTGACTTTTAATATGTTTCAAAGATTCATGATCAGAATGTATAACAAATTCTTTGGGCCATAAATAATGTTGCCATGTTTCTAAAGTCCGAACAAGAGCATATAATTCTTTATCATAAGTAGAATAATTCAGACTAGGCCCACTCAATTTTTCAGAAAAGTATGCAACAGGTTTGCCATCTTGTAATAACACACCGCCTAATCCAATTCCACTAGCATCACATTCAAGCTCAAAAGTCTTATTAAAATCAGGAAGTTGGAGTAAAGGAGCATGTGTCAACTTATCTTTCAATACCGAGAAGGCTTCTTCCTGTGCGGTACCCCAAAGAAAAGGCACATCTTTCTTTGTAAGCTCATTGAGAGGTGCAGCAATGGTGCTGAAATCTCTCACAAAACGCCTATAGAATCCAGCGAGGCCAAGAAAACTCCTCACGTGTGTGACCGTTTTGGGCTGCGGCCAACTCT
>NW_021272648.1:0-1820 GCF_002162155.2 Triticum dicoccoides
ACGCACCCCAAATCAGTGAGTAATACCCAATGAAACGGGCCAGAATCGGCCAAAACTATGAGTGTTGATGACCGACACATAAACGCACCCCGGTGATCGTCAATCGTGGAAATCCCTCCGGGACCCCAAAACTGGGTAATTGTCCAAGAAACGGGCAATAATCGGCCAAAACTGTGATTGTTGATGACCGACACATAAGCTCTCCTTGGAGTTCAACAACCATGGATATTGCTTTCAGACCCCAAAACGGTGAGTAATAGTCCATGAAATGGGTCAGGATCGACAAAAACCGCGAGTGCTGATGACCGACAAGTAAACGCACCCCGGGGTTCGTCAATCGTGGAAATCGCCCTGGGACCCTAGAATCGGCCAAAATTGAGTGTTGATGACGGTCACGTAAACGCACCACGAGGATCGTCAATCGTGGAAATCGCTCTAGGACTCCAAAATGGTGAGTAATAGTCCATGAAAGAGCCGAAAATCGAAAAATACTAGGATTATTGATGACGACACATAAACACACCTCGGGGTTCGTCAATCGTGGAAATCGCTCCGGGACCCAAGATAGTGAGCAACAGTCCATGAAACGGGCCATAATCGGCCAAAACTGCGATTGTTGATGAACAATACATAAACGTACCGCGGTGTTTGTGAATCATAGAAATCACTCCGGGACCCCAAAACTGAGTAATAGTCCAGGAAATGGGCTAGAATCGGCCAAAACTGCGATTGTAGATGAACGACACGTAACCGCACCTCGGGGTCCATCAATCATGGAAATCGCTTCGGGACCCCAAAACGGCGAGTAATAGTCCATGAAACGGGCCAGCATCGAAAAAACCGCAAGTGTTGATGAGCGACAAATAAATGCACCCCGAGGCTCGTCAGTCGTGGAAATCACTCTGGGAAAAACTGAGTAATACTGCAGGAAGTGGGTCAGAATCGGCCAAAACTAATATTGTTGATGACCGACACGTAAGCGCACCTTGGGGTTCAACAATCATGGAAATCACTTTGGGACCCTAAAACAGTGAGTTATAGTCCACGAAACGGGTCAGAATCGACAAAAACAACGAGTGTTGATGTCCAACACGTAAACGCACCACGGGGTTAGTCAATCGTGGAATTCACTTTGGGACCCCAAAATGGTGAGTAATAGTCCAAGAAACGGGCCAGAATCGGCCCAAACTGCGAGTCTTGACGACCAACACGTAAACACATCTTGGGGTTTGACAACCATGAAAATCGCTTTGGGACCCCAAAACGGTGAGTAATATTCCATGAAAGAGCCCAGAATCGGACAAACCTTGGATTATTGATGAACGATAGATAAATGCACCCCGGGGTTTGTCTATCATGCAAATCGGGCACGCACCCCAAATCAGTGAGCAATACCCAATGAAACGGGCCAGAATCGGCCAAAACTATGAGTGTTGATGACCGACACATAAACGCACCCCGGTGATCGTCAATCGTGGAAATCCCTCCGGGACCCCAAAACTGGGTAATTGTCCAAGAAACGGGCAATAATCGGCCAAAACTGCGATTGTTGATGACCGACACATAAGCTCTCCTTGGAGTTCAACAACCATGGATATTGCTTTCAGACCCCAAAACGGTGAGTAATAGTCCATGAAATGGGTCAGGATCGACAAAAACCGCGAGTGCTGATGACCGACAAGTAAACGCACCCCGGGGTTCGTCAATCGTGGAAATCGCCCTGGGACCCTAGAATCGGCCAAAATTGAGTGTTGATGACGGTCACGTAAACGCACCACGAGGATCGTCAATCGTGGAAATCGCTCTAGGACTCCAAAATG
>NW_021272649.1:0-1518 GCF_002162155.2 Triticum dicoccoides
ATTCTAGAAGACATGCTTCGAGCCTCTGTTATCTCATTCGGAATGGATTGGGAGAAGTGCCTTCCATTTGCCGAATTCGCTTATAACAACAGCTATCAATCTAGCTTGGGTAAAGCCCCTTTTGAAGTTCTCTATGGACGACGGTGTCGAACACCCCTTAACTGGTCAGAGACCGGGGAAAGACAATTCTTTGGCCCGGATATGATTCAGGAAGCAGAAGAACAAGTTCGCATCGTTCGTGAAAAGTTGAAAACAGCCCAATCTCGTCAAAAGAGTCAATATGACCGAAAACATAAGGCTATGACTTTCGAGGTTGACGAGAAGGCTTATCTTCGGGTCACCCCTCTGAAGGGAACCCATCGTTTCGGTATCAAAGGAAAATTGGCTCCTCGTTACATTGGACCTTTTCGCATTCTCGCCAAACAAGGAGAAGTTGCCTACCAGTTGGAACTACCTCCGCATCTCTCCAGAGTCCACGATGTCTTCCACGTTTCTCAACTCAGGCGTTGCTTCTCGGATCCTATCCGTGAAGTGGACCACGAAACGCTTGATCTCCAGGATAATCTTACATATCGAGAGTACCCCATTCGTATCCTCGATCAGGCCGAGCGTACCACTCGACGCCAGAACATCAAGTTCCTCAAAGTTCAGTGGTCTCATCATTCTGAGGATGAAGCAACTTGGGAAAGGGAAGATCGTCTTTGACTTGAGTATCCCGCCTTCTTCCCGGAGGAACCCAAATCTCGGGACGAGATTCTTTTGAGTGGGGGTGAGTTGTCACACCCTAGCTAGTCATGCATTAGAGTGTTGCATCATGTTTACTCTTTCATCAGAAACTTGAAATGGGGATCTGTGAAACCCTCAGAATCATTTTGAAAATGATCCAAATAAAAACTTCTCCAAAAGGGTCCAAGAAAATGCTCATGTTGCTCTCTGAAAATATTGGACAGAGATAAAAATCAAACCAATATTTTTAAGAGCTCATAGGTATTTATTTTGGGCTTTTGGAATTAATGCATAAATATTTGCATTGGAAATATATTAATTATATATATTAATATATGTCCAAATATTATGCCATTTATAAAGGAGCTCTGGAATAATATATCTAGCTCCTGCAAAAATTGGCATAAGTTAAATAAATGATTTAATATATTTTTTAAATCAAAACAAATGTCAGAAATTTGAAAAACAGAAAAATAAATAAAGGGAGAAACTTACCTGGGCTCCTCCCTGTGCAGCCCAGCCAGCTGGCCGGCCCAGCCAGCAGGCGGCCCAGCCCGCCTCCCCCCTCTGTCGTCTTCGTCCTCGACAGAGGGAGGGGAGTGTGGCCGGCGCGCGCGCGCGCCACCGCGCCACGCCACCTTCCTCCCTGCCTGCCTGCCCCTCCCCTCCTCGTCTGGATGGACTGGAACGACGCCACGCCTCCCCCCTGCTCTCTCTCACTCGCCCTCGGCTCTTCCCTCCTCTCCCTCGCTCTCTCTCTCACACGGCCGAACACCACCGTCGCCGCCGTTC
>NW_021272650.1:0-2229 GCF_002162155.2 Triticum dicoccoides
CTTGCGCAGGGTCCGGCGAAGCGTCCGAACACATTGGGTCTATTGTACGCAGCCTGTCCCTACATTTCTGTAAGAAGTTGTGTCCAGGACTTGAACCCGTGACCTCATGGTCACAAGGCAGCAGCTTTACCACTGCGCCAAGGCTCCCCTTCACAAAAAAGCCTTGCTACAGCAGAAAATTGGTCGACCAAAATAAATGTCAAGGAAATATGCCCTAGAGGCAATAATAAAGTTGTTATTTATATTTCCTTATATCATGATAAATGTTTATTATTCATGCTAGAATTGTATTAACCGGAAACTTAGTACATGTGTGAATGCATAGACAAACAGAGTGTCACTAGTATGCCTCTACTTGACCAGCTCGTTAATCAAAGATGGTTAAGTTTCCTAACCATAGACATGAGTTGTCATTTCATGAACGGGATCACATCATTAGAGAATGATATGATTGACTTAACCCATCCATTAGCTTAGCACTATGATCATTTAGTTTATTTCTATTGCTTTCTTCATGACTTATACATGTTCCTATGACTATGAGATTATGCAACTCCCGAATACCGGAGGAACACTTAGTGTGCTAACAAACGTCACAACATAATTGGGTGACTATAAAAATGCTCTACAGGTGTCTTCGATGGTGTTTGTTGAGTTGGCATAGATCAAGATTAAGATTTGTCACTCCGTGTATCGGAGAGGTATCTTTGGGCCCTCTCGGTAATGCACATCACTATAAGCCTTGCAAGCAATGTGACTAATGAGTTAGTTGTGGGATGATGCATTACGGAACGAATAAAAAGACTTGCCGACAACGTGATTGAACTAGGTATTGAGATACCGACGATCGAATCTCGGGCAAGTAACATACCGATGACAAAGGGAACAATGTATGTTGTTATGCGGTTTGACCGATCTTCGTAGAACATGTAGGAACCAATATGAGCATCCAAGTTCCGCAATTGGTTATTGACTGGAGTTGAGTCTCGTCATGTCTACATAGTTCTCGAACCCATAGGGTGATAGAGGAAAAGGTGTCCCGTCTTTCGATGAGATGATGGATATCGCTTTGGTGGCAGTCGACTTTGACGATCCGACTACGAACGTGCGAGGACGTCGCGCCTTAGCAATCGCTAAACCAACTCCGAGAGGTTATTGACCACGCTGGAGCACGATCAACCTGGCCACGAGGGTCAGTTTCCTGCGAGCAAACGAAGAACAAGCAAGAAACTGAGATTGCAATCTGGATATTGCGAATATAAGATGAAAGCTTTATTGATCAAGGTGGGGTTCTGTGACGCCTTTGTCTGGTCGTTGAACACAAACGAAGTACGCGAAGTTGCAGCTATGGCGAACTTTTAACTAAACAAATCCCAAAGTCTAAACGATGCCCTAATGGCTGTATATATGGAGGAAGAGGGGGGAATTTCGTGACCCTTGGTGGAGGGGTCCGAAATCAACCCTATCTCTTGTTTCCCCACACATACGGACTCTAAAAATAGCATATACTTATGTATTTCGAAATTACATGGGCCTGGCCCAATAATTAGGTGACACAACACCTAGAATAGCCTCTGGACGAAATTTATGAAGTGGCATCTTGTATATTTCGTCCAAGGCTTCATGCACCCATTATGGTGGCTTCAAAGTCCTGAAATCATCACTTGTAACTCCGTTCTTGTTCCCCTTGCGCATGCCATCAACTCCATGCTTGTTCTTAATCCAATGTCCATCACTCTTATCCATGCCAGGCCGTTCATTTGTAAGCAAAACAAATGTATCCAATTTAGGCAGCATTATATTCTCATGAACATTAGAATCATTACCAAGAAACAAAAGTACCTGATAATTTAATTGGCGTGCGCGAGCTCTAGTAATTGGTCTAGTATAGGTAGTAGTAGGGGTTGTGGGTGTAACAATGGTATTTATCTCCTCATCATCCTCCCCTTCTTAAAATGAAGTCGTCCTCGACGGAAGCTCATCTTCCTCACCCAAATAAGGCTTCAAATCTGCAATGTTAAAAGTGGGACTAACCCCAAAATCTGCAGGCAGCTCAAGTTTATATGCATTATCATTTATTTTCTCTAGCACCTTAAAAGGACCATCAGCACGTGGCATTAGCTTTGATTTGCACAAATTAGGAAACCTATCCTTACGCAAATGTAACCAAACAAGATCTCCAGGTGCAAAGACAACATGTTTTCTACCCTTATCTCCAGCAAGTTTATA
>NW_021272651.1:0-2229 GCF_002162155.2 Triticum dicoccoides
CTTGCGCAGGGTCCGGCGAAGCGTCCGAACACATTGGGTCTATTGTACGCAGCCTGTCCCTACATTTCTGTAAGAAGTTGTGTCCAGGACTTGAACCCGTGACCTCATGGTCACAAGGCAGCAGCTTTACCACTGCGCCAAGGCTCCCCTTCACAAAAAAGCCTTGCTACAGCAGAAAATTGGTCGACCAAAATAAATGTCAAGGAAATATGCCCTAGAGGCAATAATAAAGTTGTTATTTATATTTCCTTATATCATGATAAATGTTTATTATTCATGCTAGAATTGTATTAACCGGAAACTTAGTACATGTGTGAATGCATAGACAAACAGAGTGTCACTAGTATGCCTCTACTTGACCAGCTCGTTAATCAAAGATGGTTAAGTTTCCTAACCATAGACATGAGTTGTCATTTCATGAACGGGATCACATCATTAGAGAATGATATGATTGACTTAACCCATCCATTAGCTTAGCACTATGATCATTTAGTTTATTTCTATTGCTTTCTTCATGACTTATACATGTTCCTATGACTATGAGATTATGCAACTCCCGAATACCGGAGGAACACTTAGTGTGCTAACAAACGTCACAACATAATTGGGTGACTATAAAAATGCTCTACAGGTGTCTTCGATGGTGTTTGTTGAGTTGGCATAGATCAAGATTAAGATTTGTCACTCCGTGTATCGGAGAGGTATCTTTGGGCCCTCTCGGTAATGCACATCACTATAAGCCTTGCAAGCAATGTGACTAATGAGTTAGTTGTGGGATGATGCATTACGGAACGAATAAAAAGACTTGCCGACAACGTGATTGAACTAGATATTGAGATACCGACGATCGAATCTCGGGCAAGTAACATACCGATGACAAAGGGAACAATGTATGTTGTTATGCGGTTTGACCGATCTTCGTAGAACATGTAGGAACCAATATGAGCATCCAAGTTCCGCAATTGGTTATTGACTGGAGTTGAGTCTCGTCATGTCTACATAGTTCTCGAACCCATAGGGTGATAGAGGAAAAGGTGTCCCGTCTTTCGATGACATGATGGATATCGCTTTGGTGGCAGTCGACTTTGACGATCCGACTACGAACGTGCGAGGACGTCGCGCCTTAGCAATCGCTAAACCAACTCCGAGAGGTTATTGACCACGCTGGAGCACGATCAACCTGACCACGAGGGTCAGTTTCCTGCGAGCAAACGAAGAACAAGCAAGAAACTGAGATTGCAATCTGGATATTGCGAATATAAGATGAAAGCTTTATTGATCAAGGTGGGGTTCTGTGACGCCTTTGTCTGGTCGTTGAACACAAACGAAGTACGCGAAGTTGCAGCTATGGCGAACTTTTAACTAAACAAATCCCAAAGTCTAAACGATGCCCTAATGGCTGTATATATGGAGGAAGAGGGGGGAATTTCGTGACCCTTGGTGGAGGGGTCCGAAATCAACCCTATCTCTTGTTTCCCCACACATACGGACTCTAAAAATAGCATATACTTATGTATTTCGAAATTACATGGGCCTGGCCCAATAATTAGGTGACACAACACCTAGAATAGCCTCTGGACGAAATTTATGAAGTGGCATCTTGTATATTTCGTCCAAGGCTTCATGCACCCATTATGGTGGCTTCAAAGTCCTGAAATCATCACTTGTAACTCCGTTCTTGTTCCCCTTGCGCATGCCATCAACTCCATGCTTGTTCTTAATCCAATGTCCATCACTCTTATCCATGCCAGGCCGTTCATTTGTAAGCAAAACAAATGTATCCAATTTAGGCAGCATTATATTCTCATGAACATTAGAATCATTACCAAGAAACAAAAGTACCTGATAATTTAATTGGCGTGCGCGAGCTCTAGTAATTGGTCTAGTATAGGTAGTAGTAGGGGTTGTGGGTGTAACAATGGTATTTATCTCCTCATCATCCTCCCCTTCTTAAAATGAAGTCGTCCTCGACGGAAGCTCATCTTCCTCACCCAAATAAGGCTTCAAATCTGCAATGTTAAAAGTGGGACTAACCCCAAAATCTGCAGGCAGCTCAAGTTTATATGCATTATCATTTATTTTCTCTAGCACCTTAAAAGGACCATCAGCACGTGGCATTAGCTTTGATTTGCACAAATTAGGAAACCTATCCTTACGCAAATGTAACCAAACAAGATCTCCAGGTGCAAAGACAACATGTTTTCTACCCTTATCTCCAGCAAGTTTATA
>NW_021272652.1:0-1100 GCF_002162155.2 Triticum dicoccoides
AGAGCAGCAGCTGAATTGCCGTTTCATGAAGTATCCCTTTGTTCCCTTGCCCTTCTTGAAACTAGTGGTTTCACCAACCATCAACAATTGATGCTCCTTCTTGATTTCTACTTTCGCGGTGTCAAACATCATGAATATTTCAAGGATCATCATATCTATCCCTGATATGTTATAGTTAATCACAAAGCTCTAGCAGCTTGGTGGCAATGACTTTGGGGAAACATCACTATCTCATCTGGAGGATCAACTCCCACTCGATTCAAGTGATTGTTGTGCTCAGACAATCTGAGCACAAGCTCAACGATTGAGCTTTTCTCCCTTAGTTTGCAGGCTAAGAAAATCGTCGGAGGTCTTATACCTCTTGACGTGGGCACGAGCCTGAAATCCCAATTTCAGCCCTCAAAACATCTCATATGTTCCGCGACGTTTCGAAAATGTCTTTGGTGCCTCTACTTAAACCATTTAATTGAACTATCACGTAGTTATCAAAACGTGTATGTCCGATGTTCGCAACATCGACAAACGACGTTGGGGTTCAGCACACTGAGCGGTGCATTAAGGACATAAGCTTTCTACTGATCGCATAATCGCTACTATCAACTTTCAACTATATTTTCTCTAGGAACATATCTAAAATAGTAGAACTAAAGCGCGAGCTACGACATAATTTGCAAAAGGTCTTTTGACTATGTTCAGGATAATTAAGTTCATCTTATGAACTCCCACTCAGATAGACATCCCTCTGGTCATCTAAGTGATTACATGATCCGAGTCAACTAGGTCGTGTCCGATCATCACGTGAGACGGACTAGTCATCATCGGTGAACATCTTCATGTTGATCGTATCTACTATACGACTCATGCTCGACCTTTCGGTCTCCGTGTTCCGAGGCCATGTCTGTACATGCTAGGCTCGTCAAGTTAACCCTAAGTGTTTTCGCTGTGTAAAACTGTCTTACACCCGTTGTATGTGAACGTAAGAATCCATCACACCCGATCATCACGTGGTGCTTAGAAGCGACGAACTGTAGCAACGGTGCACAGTTAGGGGAGAACACTTCTTGAAATTGTTGTAAGGGATCATCTTATTTACTACCGTC
>NW_021272653.1:0-951 GCF_002162155.2 Triticum dicoccoides
AGAATTATATGCTCTTGTTCGGACTTTAGAAACATGGCAACATTATTTATGGCCCAAAGAATTTGTTATACATTCTGATCATGAATCTTTGAAACATATTAAAAGTCAAGCTAAACTGAATCGTAGACATGCTAAATGGGTTGAATTCATTGAGACTTTCCCTTATGTCATTAAACACAAGAAGGGAAAAGAAAATGTTATTGCTGATGCATTGTCTCGTCGCTATACTATGCTTTCACAACTTGACTTTAAAATATTTGGTTTGGAGACCATCAAAGATCAATATGTGCATGATGCTGATTTTAAAGATGTAATGCAGAATTGTAAAGAAGGAAGAATGTGGAACAAGTTTGTTGTTAACGATGGATTTGTGTTTCGTGCTAACAAGCTATGCATTCCAGCTAGCTCCGTTCGTCTTTTGTTGTTGCAGGAGGCGCATGGAGGCTAATTAATGGGACACTTTGGCGTGAAGAAGACGGAGGACGTACTTGCTACACATTTCTTTTGGCCAAAGATGAGACGGGATGTTGAGCGTTTTATTGCTCGCTGCACTACATGTCAAAGAGCTAAGTCACGACTCAATCCTCATGGTTTATATATGCCTTTGCCTGTACCTAGTGTTCCTTGGGAGGATATATCTATGGACTTTGTTTTAGGTTTACCTCGAACAAAGAAGGGGAGGGATAGCATATTTGTTGTCGTGGATAGATTCTCGAAAATGGCACACTTTATACCATGTCATAAAAGCGATGATGCTGTTAATGTTGCTGATTTGTTCTTTCGCGAAATTATTCGCTTGCATGGTGTGCCAAATACTATTGTTTCAGATCGTGATACTAAATTTCTTAGCCACTTTTGGAGATGTTTATGGGCTAAGTTGGGGACTAAACTGCTTTTTAGTACTACTTGTCACCCCCAAACTGATGGACAAACTGAAGTAGTCAATAGAAC
>NW_021272654.1:0-1054 GCF_002162155.2 Triticum dicoccoides
CTCTTGTTCAGACTTTAGAAACATGGCAACATTATTTATGGCCCAAAGAATTTGTTATACATTCTGATCATGAATCTTTGAAACATATTAAAAGTCAAGCTAAACTGAATCGTAGACATGCTAAATGGGTTGAATTCATTGAGACTTTCCCTTATGTCATTAAACACAAGAAGGGAAAAGAAAATGTTATTGCTGATGCATTGTCTCGTCGCTATACTATGCTTTCACAACTTGACTTCAAAATATTTGGTTTGGAGACCATCAAAGATCAATATGTGCATGATGCTGATTTTAAAGATGTAATGCAGAATTGTAAAGAAGGAAGAATGTGGAACAAGTTTGTTGTTAACGATGGATTTGTGTTTCGTGCTAACAAGCTATGCATTCCAGCTAGCTCCGTTCGTCTTTTGTTGTTGCAGGAGGCGCATGGAGGCGGATTAATGGGACACTTTGGCGTGAAGAAGACGGAGGACGTACTTGCTACACATTTCTTTTGGCCAAAGATGAGACGGGATGTTGCGCGTTTTATTGCTCGCTGCACTACATGTCAAAAAGCTAAGTCACGACTCAATCCTCATGGTTTAAATATGCCTTTGCCTGTACCTAGTGTTCCTTGGGAGGATATATCTATGGACTTTGTTTTAGGTTTACCTCGAACAAAGAAGGGGAGGGATAGCATATTTGTTGTCGTGGATAGATTCTCGAAAATGGCACACTTTATACCATGTCATAAAAGCGATGATGCTGTTAATGTTGCTGATTTGTTCTTTCGTGAAATTATTCGCTTGCATGGTGTGCCAAATACTATTGTTTCAGATCGTGATACTAAATTTCTTAGCCACTTTTGGAGATGTTTATGGGCTAAGTTGGGGACTAAACTGCTTTTTAGTACTACTTGTCACCCCCAAACTGATGGACAAACTGAAGTAGTCAATAGAACGTTGTCTACTATGCTTAGGGCTGTTTTGAAGAATAATAAGAAAATGTGGGAGGAATGCTTGCCTCATATTGAATTTGCTTATAATCGTTCATTGCATTCTACTACTAAGATGTG
>NW_021272655.1:0-1317 GCF_002162155.2 Triticum dicoccoides
TTCCAACCCAATTGGAATCACCTTCAAATTCGTCCGGAGCGTTGAGTTGTGGATGAAACAATCTGATGCTGCAGCAGAATCCGAGTCAAACTACAAGTCCAAAGGTGTTACATCACCTCCACTTGGGCCCATTGGCCTTGTACGACCTAGATTTAGTTTTAGGCTGCCTTGGGACGTCCTCCCACCTCCTTGGCCGCCACCCCTTGCTCCTATATAAGTAGATCCATCTAGTAGCTTTTCCTTGGGATTTGTTTAGTTAAAAGTTAGCCATTGCAACTTCGTGTACTTCGTTTGTGTCCAACGACCAGACCAAGACCGCTTACGGATCCCCACCATTATCATTACCTCATATATATTTGCAATATTCAGATTGCTTTATCATATTCTTGCTCGTTCTTCGATTGCTTGCAGGAATAGACCTTCATGGTCAGGCTGACCGTGCTTCCGGCATCGTCAGTAACCTCAGGAGATTAGTTTAGCGATTGCTAAGGCGCAACGTCGTGCACGTTTGTAGTCGGATCGTCAAAGTCGTCTTCACCAAATCGATAGTTATCATCTCATCGAAAGATCGGGACACCCTCGCCTCTATCAAGTGGTATCAGTTTTCAAGTTGCTCGGTGAGAATTTCCAGTTTTTCTTTGATTAGATTTATTTTCTTACCTATTGTCCAAGAAAAAGCCACAAAAAAAAGTTAGGTATGTTCATCCTTTGTCCTAGCCAGACTGAGCCTTTGCAATTTTCTTTTCATTGTTTGCATTATTGAATTATCGGTTGCATCGCCGTGTCGAGTTGCTGGTCTTAGTGTCTAGTTCCTTTAGAGTTTCGAGTTCTGTTCACATTAGTCACGCAGCCGCTGCATCATTATCCCATCCGCTGTCCACCATCCCATCCACCAATTTCCACCACGTGCTACGCACTGTTTATTGTCATAATCATAGTTGAGGTCACTCACATCTTCGCCTGATCGAATCTGCATCTTATCTAGTTTTTCTTGGAAAGAGGGAGAAAAAGAATATAAATAAAAAAAAGAGAGAAAAAAGGAAAGAAAAAAAAAAGAAAAAGAGGGAGAAGAAAAAGAAAAAAAAAGCGTGAGAAAAAAAAGAGAGAAGAAAAAATATCTGATCTATCTAGAATCAATCTCGTACCTGAATTCGGATTGGAATCTGTTTTGCGCACTGTTCAGTAAAACAGGTGTATCTTCCTCATACGTAGTCCGTTTTGGCTCCGCGAGTACTCAAATTGAAGACAGCGACGAGCCGCATCTAAATAGTTTCAGAAGCTAGTTCAATATTTGACACCTCAAAATCGGCTTCTAAA
>NW_021272656.1:0-1013 GCF_002162155.2 Triticum dicoccoides
GCGAGTCGAGCCGGACGTCGTCATGGTAGTGACGAATGACGCTGAGACGAGCACGTGACACCAGTGCCATCCTGTCTTAGCGTAACGTGAGTCGAGGCGGACGTCGTCGCGGTAGCGACGACGGACGCCGAGACGAGCACGTGACACCAGTGCCACCCTGTCTTAGTGTAACGTGAGTCGAGGGGGACGTCGTCGCGGTAGCGACGACGAACGCCGAGACGAGCACGTGACACCAGTGCCACCCTGTCTTAGCGTAACGCGAGTGGAGGCGGACGTCGTCGCGGTAGCGACGACTGACGCCGAGACGAGCACGTGACACCAGTGCCAACCTATCTTAGCGTAATGCGAGTCGAGGCGGACGACGTCGCGGCAGCGACAACGGACACCGAGACGAGCACGTGACACCACTGCCTTCCTGTCTTAGCGTAACGCGAGTCGAGGCGGATGTCGTCGCGGTAGCGACGACGGACGCCGAGACGAGCACGTGAGACCAACGCCACCCTGTCTTAGCGTAACGCGAGTGGAGGCGGACGTCGTCGCGGTAGCGACGACGCTCGCCGAGACGAGCACGTGACACCGGTGCCACCCTGTCTTAGCGTAACGCGAGTCGAGGAGGACATCGTCGCGGTAGCGACGAAGGACACCGAGACGAGCACGTGACACCAGTGCCATCCTGTCTTAGCGTATCGCGAGTCGAGGTGGACGTCGTCGCGGTAGCGACGACGAACGGCGAGACGAGCACGTGACACCAGTGCCACCCTGTCTTAGCGTAACGCGAGTCGAGGCGGACGTCGTCACGGTAGCGACGACGGACGCCTAGACGAGCACGTGACACCAGTGCCATCCTGTCTTAGCGTAACGCGAGTCGAGGCAGACGTCGTCGCGGTAGCGACGATGGACGCCAAGACGAGCACATGACACGAGTGCCACCCTGTCTTAGCGTAACGCGAGTCGAGGCGGACGTCGTCGCGGTAGCGACGACGGACGCCGAGACGAGCACGTGACACCACTGC
>NW_021272657.1:0-1583 GCF_002162155.2 Triticum dicoccoides
GAAATCCAAAAAACATGAAAATTGGCATGGTGTCATTATATGCCCCTTGTAGGGCGTGATATAAAATTGAGAATGTTTCACAAAATTTATGAGAAATCGAACCATCTCCGAAAAGACACATGGTTTGGAGAGAAAATTGGTCTAGTTTAAACGCGGAAGGGACCGATGCTTCATATGTTGGTATTCAAAAAACTTATACACTCAAGATACATCATTGAATGATCCATCTCAATATTTAGCACCTTTCTGAGTCCGTTTGCTATATTTAAGCCACTAAATGCATTTCTAGATATTTAATGGATGAGGTAAATACACTCGAAGTCACAGAACATGCACGCAATAGACAGTTTGGTGCACAAACTTGTAAAATACATGTTTCTTTTCATGTAACTTGTCGTCTTGTTCATATACGGTTCTTCCTACCATATTTTGCACTACATTTTCTCTTATCTAGATTTTAAATTTACATATATTGAATTTCAACTAAAAATGAGTTGATTTGTCTGAAAGAATTAATGTTCATTCATTGTGAACTTTATATATGAACAATCGGTATAATTAGGCCTTACATGTATTCAAATAATTAGGACATGGGGACGCCGATCCTGGACCCCAAACATGGAGTTTTTTGGTTTTTTAATTTTGAGCAATGTAAAATAACTCTAAAAGCATGAAAATTGGCATGGTGTCCTCATATGATCCCTATAGGGCATGGCAAAAATTTAAGAAAGTTTTGCAAAAGCTATGATGTACATGGCTTAGAAACTGAACCATCTCCGAGGAAGACACATGATTTTGAGAGATAATGGGTCTAGTTTCAAGGCGCAACGACCCGTGCTTCATCTGTTGGCATTGGAATTTTTTCAACACGCAAGATACACGATTACACGATACATGTCAGAATTTGGCATCTTTCTGAGTCTGTTTGTCATATTTAATCCATTAGGTGCATTTCTAGACATTTAATGGATATAAAAAATTTGAACTGCAGGTGGTTAAAAGCTTGACAAATTTTGATTGAAAAATCATATTTGTCTTCTTGAGTCTATGTTTAGGCCTTATGAAAGAAAAGGATAGGAATTCCAAATATAAGGGCGCCAAGCCTTGATCCCGAACAAGGAGTTTTTTAGTTTTTTAATTCTGAAAAATGAAAATGAACTCTGTAAATATGAAAATTTGCATGATGTCATCATATGATCCCTCTATGGTGTGGACATTTTTTGAGTAAGTTTTGCAAAATTTATGGCGTACATTGCATAGAAATTGAATCATCTCTCAAGAACAAACATGGTCTTGAGAGAGAACGGGTCTGGTTTGAAGGCAAAGCCACCGATGCTTCATTTGATAGATTTGCAAGTTGTTGAAAGGATGGCAAAATTGGGTTGAAGAATATATTTTGTGCTCTTGAGTCCATTTAGTCCTTATACAAGAAAATGAAATGAATTGTAAACATGAGGGTGACTCAACCAAGCAACCCCTAATATGGAGTTTTTTGTTTTTAATTTTTAATAATGCGAAAGAACTCTGAAAAGCATGAAATTCATGTTGTGAAATATGTTCATATATTTTGTTCCAAATAAACG
>NW_021272658.1:0-1089 GCF_002162155.2 Triticum dicoccoides
GGATTGTATCGGAATGAACAAGGGGGTTTTGCTTGCCTGGCACTTCTGAAGATAACATTGAGTCTTCATCAGTGTCAATGATCACATCATCGGTATCACGTCTATCGAGAGGGGACAAATACCGGCAACACAGAAGGAAACACAATCAATGCAATGCACAATATGATGCATGATCATGACATGGCAAAATGAATGTGTTTTGGGCTAATGCAACTAGCAACAGATTAAATGAAGTTGGTTTGAATACAAGATTCAAATTCAAACTCCATATGTGATTATTCAAATGCCATTTAATTGATTTGTGCTAAACAGCAGCTATAAGTTGTTCTAACATGCATGAAAATGGTACAGATGGATTCCTTGAATTTTTCTGATAATTTTTCATATATAATTTATTTAATTTGGAGTTACGGTTGAATTTCTATGATTTTTAGAAGTTTTTACAATTTTCTGGAATTTCCTGAATATTTAGAATTAAAAATAATTCCAGAAAATGAATTATGGCGTCAGCATGACCTCATGCTGACCTCAGCAGGTCAACGGGCGGTCCAGGTCAAAACCTGACGTGTGGGGTCCACACGTCAGTGACTCAGGGGCTAATCCCGCGTTGACCCGGGCTTTGACCCGCTACGGGGCCCACTGTCAGTGTCACGGGGTTAGTTTAATAGGGTCATTAGTGCTAATTAGGCATGCCACGTCGGCAGTCGCCGGAGTGTCGCCGGCGACGACCACGGCCGACAGCGGAGGTGCACCGTGCGCTCGCTACGGAGCACCATTTGACGTGCGGTTTGCTCCTACGGGTTCCTGGGAGGAAGGCGCATCTAAAGAGGCAAGTGACAGCAGCTGGGGTGGCCGGAGCTGCCGGCGGCGAGCTCCTTTGCGGCTGCCGGAGTTCGGGCAATCTCGGGGTCGGGGTTAGGGAGCACGGCAGGAGGAGCTGGGGCGTGCTACGGACTCCTGAGATCACGGTGAGCACGTCAGTGGGCTCGGATACGAGCTGGGGTGGCTGTGGCCACGGCCACGCCATGGCCGGCGGCGAGAGATTCTCGGGCAAAGTGGTGGGGCTAGCTAGAGAGGGAGGTGGGGCAC
>NW_021272659.1:0-1133 GCF_002162155.2 Triticum dicoccoides
TTTTGCTTGCCTGGCACTTCTGAAGATAACATTGAGTCTTCATCAGTGTCAACGATCACATCATCGGTATCACGTCTATCGAGAGGGGACAAATACCGGCAACACAGAAGGAAACACAATCAATGCAATGCACAATATGATGCATGATCATGACATGGCAAAATGAATGTGTTTTGGGCTAATGCAACTAGCAACAGATTAAATGAAGTTGGTTTGAATACAAGATTCAAATTCAAACTCCATATGTGATTATTCAAATGCCATTTAATTGATTTGTGCTAAACAGCAGCTATAAGTTGTTCTAACATGCATGAAAATGGTACAGATGGATTCCTTGAATTTTTCTGATAATTTTTCATATATAATTTATTTAATTTGGAGTTACGGTTGAATTTCTATGATTTTTAGAAGTTTTTACAATTTTCTGGAATTTCCTGAATATTTAGAATTAAAAATAATTCCAGAAAATGAATTATGGCATCAGCATGACCTCATGCTGACCTCAGCAGGTCAACGGGCGGTCCAGGTCAAAACCTGACGTGTGGGGTCCACACGTCAGTGACTCAGGGGCTAATCCCGCGTTGACCCGGGCTTTGACCCGCTACGGGGCCCACTGTCAGTGTCACGGGGTTAGTTTAACAGGGTCATTAGTGCTAATTAGGTGTGCCACGTCGGCAGTCGCCGGAGTGTCGCCGGCGACGACCACGACCGACAGCGGAGGTGCACCGTGCGCTCGCTACGGAGCACCATTTGACGTGCGGTTTGCTCCTACGGGTTCCTGGGAGGAAGGCGCATCTAAAGAGGCAAGTGACAGCAGCTGGGGTGGCCGGAGCTGCCGGCGGCGAGCTCCTTTGCGGCTGCCGGAGTTCGGGCAATCTCGGGGTCGGGGTTAGGGAGCACGGCAGGAGGAGCTGGGGCGTGCTACGGACTCCTGAGATCACGGTGAGCACGTCAGTGGGCTCGGATACGAGCTGGGGTGGCTGTGGCCACGGCCACGCCATGGCCGGCGGCGAGAGATTCTCGGGCAAAGTGGTGGGGCTAGCTAGAGAGGGAGGTGGGGCACGGGGAGAGGGGGAATCGGGTCGAGGGCTCACCGCGGTTCTTCTGGTGCTGCTGGCGAGGCAGGGGAGGCA
>NW_021272660.1:0-1150 GCF_002162155.2 Triticum dicoccoides
CACCAAGTAGAGATACTACTTGTGCTTCCAAATACCCTAAAACAAGTCTTGCCATGAGAGTCCACCATACCTACCTATGGATTGAGTAAGATCCTCCAAGTAAGTTGTCATCGGTGCAAGCAATAAAAATTGCTCTCTAAATATGTATGACTTATTAGTGTGGGAGAAAATAAGCTTTATACGATCGTGTGATATGGAAGAAATAAAAGCGACAGACTGCATAATAAAGGTCCATATCACAAGTGGCAATATAAAGTGACGTTCTTTCGCATTAAGATTTTGTGCATCCAACCATAAAAGCGCATGACAACCTCTGCTTCCCTCTGCGAAGGGCCTATCTTTTACTTTTATCTCCTACCTTGCATAAGATTCATGGTGATCTTCACCCTTTCTTTTTACATTTTATCTTTTGGCAAGCACAACATGTTGGAAAGATCCTGGTATATATGGCTAATTGGATGTGAGTTTTCATGAACTATTACTGTTGACATTACCCTTGAGGTAAAACGTTGGGAGGCAAAACTATAAGCCCCTATCTTTCTCTGTGTCTGATTAAAACTCCATACCCATAAGTATTGCATGAGTGTTAGCAATTGTGAAACACTATATGATAGTTGAGTATGTGGACTTGCTGAAAAGCTCTTATATATTGACTTTTTCCTATGTTATGATAAATTGCAATTGCTCCATTGACTGGGATTATAGTTTGTTAGTTTTCAATGAAGTTTATGATTCATACTTGAAATTGTGATTGAATTATTACTCTAGCATAAGAAATCATATGACAAGTATTATGTAAGTTGTTGTTCTAAGAATGATCATGATGCCCTCATGTCCGTATTTTACTTTTATCGACACCTCTATCTCTAAACATGTGGACATACTTTTCGATTTCGGCTTTCGCTTGAGGACAGGCGAGGTCTAAGCTTGGGGGAGTTGATACGTCCATTTTGCATCATGCTTTTATACCGATATTTATTGCATTATGGGATGTTATTACACATTATGTCACAATACTTATGCCTATTCTCTCTTATTTTACAAGGTTTACATAAAGAGGGAGAATGCCGGCAGCTGGGATTCTGGGCTGGAAAAGGGGAAAATATTAGAGACCTATTCTGCACAGCTCCAAAAGTCCTGAAACTTCACG
>NW_021272661.1:0-895 GCF_002162155.2 Triticum dicoccoides
CTAGTCGGGGGGAGCGAGGGGTGGCCGGAGACGACTGCTAAGGCGAACGGCAGCGACGATGGTGTTCGGCCGTGTGAGAGAGAGAGCGAGGGAGAGAAGGGGAGAGCCGGGGGAGAGTGAGAGAGAGCAGGGGGGGGAGGCGTGGCGTCGTCCAGGGCATCGAGGCGAGGAGGGGAGGGCAGGCAGGCAGGGAGAGAGGTGGCGTGGCGCGGTGGCGCGCGCGCGCGCCGGCCACACTCCCCTCCCTCTGTCGGGACGAAGACGACAGAGGAGGGAGGCGGGCTGGGCCGGCCAGCTGGATGGGCTGCACAGTGGAGGAGCCCAGGTAAGCTTCTCCCTTTTATTTTTTTTCTGTTTTCTAATTTCTGACATTTGTTTTGATTTAAATAATATATTAAATCATTTATTTAACTTATGCCAAATTTTTCAGGGGCTAGATATATTATTCCAGAGCTCCTTTATAATTGGCATAATATTTGGACATATATTAACATATATAGAAATATATTTCCAAAGCAAATATTTATGCATTAATTCCAAATGCCCAAAATAAATGTCCATGAGCCACTAAAAATATTGGTTTGATTTTTATCTCTGTCCAATATTTTCAGAGATCAACATGAGCATTTTCTTGGACCCTTTTGGAGAAATTTTTATTTGGGTCATTTTCAGAAATGATTCTGAGGGTTTCACAATCCCCATTTCAATTTAAATGGAATTTTAAACATGATGCACACACTCTGATGCATGACTAGCTAGGGTGTGACAACTCACCCCCACTCAAAAGAATCTCGTCCCGAGATTTGGGTTCCTCCGGGAAGAAGGCGGGGTACTCAAGTCGAAGACGATCCTCCCTTTCCCAGGTTGCTTCATCCTCAGAATGGTGCGACCATTG
>NW_021272662.1:0-889 GCF_002162155.2 Triticum dicoccoides
CTGTCGTCCTCGTCTCCGCCCCGATGCCCCGACGCCGCGACGCCGCCCTCTCCTCTCCCGACGCCACTGCCCCGCCGCCCCGTCGTCCTCGTCTCCTCGGTGCCGCTCTCTCCGTCGCCCCACCTCGACGCCCCGATGCTGCCTCGACGCCTCGACGCGGCCTCACTATCGATCCGCATCACCTCGTCCACCCCGGCCTCGTACGAGCTCACCACCGACCTCCTCTCGGTGAGCAGCGCCGATCCGCCGCCTTTCCCCATAGTTTCCGTCGACGTATGCCACCGCCCGACCTTCCCTGCCCGGAGTTGCGCTACTCGCACTCCCTGGCCGCGCTCACCGGCCTCTGGCCGCGACCAACTGCGCCCCAGCGCGCCCGCCCGGGTCGCGCCTTGCCTCGCCCCGACCGCACTCCCGGGTGCCCCACGCCCTTGTGCGCGCGTCCGCCACGCCCGGCGTTGGCCGTCGCTCACCTTGGCCGCGTCCAAGGTGCTCCCCCACAGCCGCCCGCAACCCTTCTGCTCTGCCTACCGCCATTGCTGGTGCACTGCTACTGCTTGCATGTGCTGCTGCTTCCTGCCGTTGCCGTTGCGCTGATGTCGTTCCTCCTTCCTGCTGCTCCCGTGCGCTACTGCTGTCGCCAGCTGCCTGTACCTGCTGCTCTGCTTGCCTCGCCGGTGCTGCTGCTTTGCTGCAACCCCTACTAGGTGCCGCCTCTGCTGCTGATGCGTACGGCCGCTAGTATCGCTGCTCTACTGCTGTTGTAGCTGCTGGCTGTGGTGCCCCAGTGGCCGGCAATGACGGGTGAGATGGCAGCACCCATGGAGTTCATTTGGTTCAGTTTCTATAGTGCAGTTAAGAGTATTAGTGCTTACCGTTATTGAGTAAAAAA
>NW_021272663.1:0-2111 GCF_002162155.2 Triticum dicoccoides
ACATAATCGCAGAAGGAAGTGATGCCGTCTCGTTGTATCTCAACGACACCGATGATCTGGAAGGAGAGGGTGAAGCTGGCTCCGGTGACCTAATGCCGGTGCAAGAAGAAGAACATGAGGACGGCTCCGGTGACCCAATGCCGGTGCAAGAAGGAGACCGTGATGACGGCTCCGGTGATCGAACCGAGTCCGGCCAGGTATATATATTAGTTAAGCCTGTGCTAACTAGCTAATTGATGCATTCATTGTTTTGGTATGTACACATATTAATTAAGTCTTTGTTCTTTTTTCTAGCCCTCCGGATCGAGCACAACTGAGGTAAAGAGACGAGGCCCGAAGAAAAAGTTGAGCTCGGATGAAAGGTTTGAGATCATAGCAATCGTGCCCGACGGCCAACCTATTGAACCCATCCGAACAAAGAAGGCATTTGTTGCTCAGTGCGGGGTTCTAGTTAGGGACAAGATCCCGATCAGCATCCAACAATGGTTGAAGCCGGCTACTGAAGACCCTGAGGTGTCTTACGTCAATGATATGCAGAAAAATGATCTTTGGAATGAGCTGAAGACAAATTTCACCCTACCGCCAGAGGATGATCCGGAGAAGCCAGTTAAAGAGCAATTAATCAAGTCTTTTGCTCTTAAGAGGATGGCAGACCTATTCAGGAGGTGGAAGAAAGACCTAAATAGGTTTGTCGAGAAAAAAGAGACACCAGAATTCAAGGGCATATATGAGAAGATCAGAGATGACTGGCCTGCATTTGTGGCCCACAAGACATCGGAAAAGAGTTAGAAGATGTCGGTGACAAATAAGAAAAATGCTGCGAAGAAGAAGCTTCACCATCGCACGGGGTCAGGTGGCTACCTCGTAGCCCGGCCTAAGTGGGCCAAGGCTGAGAATGATCTGGTTGCAAAAGGGATCGAACCAGAGACAATGAGCTGGCCAGACCATTGCCGTACTTGGTTCTTCGGGGCTGGCGGAACCTTGGACCCTGTAACAGGGAAGTGCATTTGGACGGACGAGCAACTTGACATACCCTTGAAGAAGCTTCGGTGCTATATCGCTGCAGCGCAGAAAGGGACGTTCCTTCCAGACAGAGAGAACGACGAGCTCACATCGGCCCTCGGGAATCCTGAGCACCCTGGATGGACACGAGGCACGCCAGGCTCCATTCCGTGGAGGGCTGGGTTTCTGGACGCAGGCAGTTACAAAAGCCAGGAGAGGAGGAAGAAAGTGCAGCAGTCCGAACTGCAGGTGCTTAAAGCAAGGGTACTCGGGATAGAGGAACGAGAAGCAAATTGCAGCAAACGAACTGCCGAAGCTTCCCCTGAAGCTACCCCGCCATCTCAGCGGAGAAGCAGCGTGGCTTCCACCGAGCTGCTTCAGCTGGAGCTTGTCTTGACGGCTCCTTCCAGCTATCCCGTGGATGCTATCACGGAGGCTCAAATTTGCCACCTTATGACGCAATGGATGAATATGAAGGTCAAGGCGGCTGTTGGCTCTGTTTTTCCTAATGAACCCGACGCAACTTTTCACTGCCAGCCGATTCTAGAAGGATATGCTAAGGTGATGGTGGATGAAATAACGGAGGGATTTGAGGACCTCCCGCTTGACCACCCTACCGGAGAAGGGGAGACTCGGCTGGATTCTGCTCTGAAAACTCCATGCCTATGGCGGAAGGAGCTCATCAACCTTTCAAACTGAACGCCTCCGCCTCCTCCTCCTCCTCCGGCGAGTCAGGGCACTCCACCTCCTCCACCGCCTCCTCCTCCGGCGAGTGACAATAAGGGCCCTCGGCCGGCTCCTTCTCCGGCGCGTGGCGGCACTCCGCCTCCTTCTCCGCCTGCGCCGGCGCGCCCGAGCAGCCAGCCTACTCCTTCTCCGCCTCGTCAGCAAGGGCGGAAGAGACCCGCCGCCGCTCCGGCAGCTGCTCCGGCGCGTCGTAGTCCTTCTCCTCCGCCTCGTAAGCAAGTCAAGAAGACTACCGCTCCGTCTGCTCTGCCGGCGTCTAGCAGTACAGCCAGAGGCGGGAGGAAATATAGATTCGGTCCTTCTCTGAAGACTCTAGAGAAGTTACCATACGAGAGGACCCTGGAGGAGAACGCGAGGATCGC
>NW_021272664.1:0-1299 GCF_002162155.2 Triticum dicoccoides
GATAATGGTGGGGATCCGGAAGCGGTCTTGGTCTGGTCGTTGGACACAAACGAAGTACACGAAGTTGCAATGGCTAACTTTTAACTAAACAAATCCCAAGGAAAAGCTACTAGATGGATCTACTTATATAGGAGCAAGGGGTGGCGGCCAAGGAGGTGGGAGGACGTCCCAAGGCAGCCTAAAACTAAATCTAGGTCGTACAAGGCCAATGGGCCCAAGTGGAGGTGATGTAACACCTTTGGACTTGTAGTTTGACTCGGATTCTGCTGCAGCATCAGATTGTTTTGTCCACAACTCAACGCTCCGGACGAATTTGAAGGTGATTCCAATTGGGTTGGAAAGTGCACGAAATCTAGTTTCCAACAAAAAAAGAATCACCCAATTCGGAGTCCGTATGAAAAACTTGTGTGCGTTTTGAGTCAGGTATGTCTGTGCACTCCGAATCTGAATCCAGAACGTGAGAGACTTGGACTCTATCTTCTCTTGGGCCAAAAGTGACGTGAGAGAACTTTTTGGACAGCAAATAAACATCTCTTTCTTCCTTATCTTCATATGTGGATTGTACAAATGTCTCATACACCTGCAATTAGACAAAACACAAAAGTGTGTGAAGTATTTTTGTTCTAGATAACATAAATAGATTATTGAATAGTTTGCACTAGAAATCACCTGACAAATATGCATATATGCAATATTTTTGGTCATATCCAAGGTAGTCATGTCCTCATCATCATCCCCTTCTTGAAAATAAAGCCGTCCTCGGCGTTGCTTAATCTGAAATGTGGCTAACAAAAGAGACAAGGTGTACATGTTGTATATGTATATGTCATCCATTTTTACTTCCCTTGATTTTTGCATATATGACACATGAATAATTGAGTAACTTGCATAGTTCATAAAATCTAAAGCCAAAAAATTAGCACAAGAAGTAGAAGGCATGAAAATATTGCAACTCAGTTTGCACATATAAGTGAAGCTCTTATTCATTTCAAAAGATTGACAATGTTCATCATTAAACCATCCCAACATTGGTGAATAAACCTTACTTGCATCAAATTTACATGCTACAACATGCTTAAATAAGCAAACATGCAATAAGTCATTCAACACAGAATCATCACCAAGATTAGAGGTCATATCAAAATGATTAAACATTGGTTCTTTTGCATCAATAGTTAATTCAATGGGTGCACTCAAAATTGTTGGTATTTCAGTTGTTTGATCACATGGCAAAGTCAAATTATCAACGTAGTCCTCTAAAATAGGTGGTGTGATCAAAGTAGTGGGTAGCTCATCAGA
>NW_021272665.1:0-2276 GCF_002162155.2 Triticum dicoccoides
GAACAGGAAATAAAACGACGTGTTGGCCACGAGGAGAACAAGCGCACGGTGCACATTCCAAGAGTTGATATGATTGTTCCTTCAACTACTAGGCATACTATGACAACCACATCCGTTGTTGTCAGGACTACATCACCTCCACCATGTGACACATCGCCCCCGAGAGTGGCTACATCATCTGAGTTGATCATAAGAGGTAATGACAAAGGTACTGATCTTCCATCTCTACATGAGAATGATGAATGCCTTGTCAATTTGAATGCACCATCTGATGAGCTACCCACTACTTTGATCACACCACCTATTTTAGAGGATTACGTTGATAATTTGACTTTGCCATGTGATCAAACAACTGAAATACCAACAATTTTGAGTGCACCCATTGAATTAACTATTGATGCAAAAGAACCAATGTTTAATCATTTTGATATGACCTCTAATCTTGGTGATGATTCTGTGTTGAATGACTTATTGCATGTTTTCTTATTTAAGCATGTTGTAGCATGTAAATTTGATGCAAGTAAGGTTTATTCACCAATATTGGGATGGTTTAATGATGAACATTGTCAATCTTTTGAAATGAATAAGAGCTTCACTTATATGTGCAAACTAAGTTGCAATATTTTCATGCCTTCTACTTCTTGTGCTAATTTTTTGGCTTTAGATTTTATGAACTATGCAAGTTACTCATCTATTCATGTGTCATATATGCAAAAATCAAGGGAAGTAAAAATGGATGACATATACATATACAACATGTACACCTTGTCTCTTTTGTTAGCCACATTTCAGATTAAGCAATGTCGAGGACGGCTTTATTTTCAAGAAGGGGAGGATGATGAGGACATGACTACCTTGGATATGACCAAAAATATTGCATATATGCATATTTGTCAGGTGATTTCTAGTGCAAACTATTCAATAATCTATTTATGTTATCCAGAACAAAAATACTTCACACACTTTTGTGTTTTGTCTAATTGCAGGTGTATGGGACATTTGTACAATCCACATATGAAGATAAGGAAGAAAGAGATGTTTATTTGCTGTCCAAAAAGTTCTCTCACGTCACTTTTGGCCCAAGAGAAGATAGAGTCCAAGTCTCTCATGTTCAGGATTTAGATTTGGACTGCACAGACATACCTGACTCAAAACGCACACAAGTTTTTCATACGGACTCCGAATTGGGTGATTCTTTTTTTTGTTGGAAACTAGATTTCGTGCACTTTCCAACCCAATTGGAATCACCTTCAAATTCGTCCGGAGCGTTGAGTTGTGGACGAAACAATCTGATGCTGCAGCAGAATCCGAGTCAAACTACAAGTCCAAAGGTGTTACATCACCTCCACTTGGGCCCATTGGCCTTGTACGACCTAGATTTAGTTTTAGGCTGCCTTGGGATGTCCTCCCACCTCCTTGGCCGCCACCCCTTGCTCCTATATAAGTAGATCCATCTAGTAGCTTTTCCTTGGGATTTGTTTAGTTAAAAGTTAGCCATTGCAACTTCGTGTACTTCGTTTGTGTCCAACGACCAGACCAAGACCGCTTCCGGATCCCCACCATTATCAATACTTCATATATATTTGCAATATTCAGATTGCTTTATCATATTCTTGCTCGTTCTTCGATTGCTTGCAGGAATAGACCTTCATGGTCAGGCTGACCATGCTTCCAGCATCGTCAGTAACCTCAGGAGATTGGTTTAGCGATTGCTAAGGCGCAACGTTGTGCATGTTCGTAGTCGGATTGTCAAAGTCGTCTCCACCAAATCGATAGTTATCATCTCATCGAAAGATCGGGACAACCCCGCCTCTATCACACCTTGTCTCTTTTGTTAGCCACATTTCAGATTAAGCAACGCCGAGGACGGCTTTATTTTCAAGAAGGGGAGGATGATGAGGACATGACTACCTTGGATATGACCAAAAATATTGCATATATGCATATTTGTCAGGTGATTTCTAGTGCAAACTATTCAATAATCTATTTATGTTATCCAGAACAAAAATACTTCACACACTTTTGTGTTTTGTCTAATTGCAGGTGTATGGGACATTTGTACAATCCACATATGAAGATAAGGAAGAAAGAGATGTTTATTTGCTGTCCAAAAAGTTCTCTCACGTCACTTTTGGCCCAAGAGAAGATAGAGTCCAAGTCTCTCACGTTCTGGATTCAGATTCGGACTGCACAGACATACCTGACTCAAAACGCACACAAGTTTTTCATACGGACTCCGAATTGGGTGATTCTTTTTTTGTTGGAAACTAGATTTC
>NW_021272665.1:7692-8816 GCF_002162155.2 Triticum dicoccoides
AGAAAAGAATATGATCAACACTGAAAACTTGAATTGAATCCACCGGAGAAGGAAAAGCACGAAGAATGATGAACTTGAATCTCCATTAGAATCTTCATGAGAATCACCGGATAAGAATATAGATGGAAAAGAATGGAGAGACTTCATAACCAAAAGATGGATACTTGATTAAGAATTTGAGTCCTTGAGGAAAAAGGGTGGGTGGGCGGGAAAAACAAAGGTAACTTGGAGACGGATGAAACAAACACCGTTGAGAAGAACTGATAATTGATCTTGCGAATATTGAAGTGATCGGATCCACTTGTGATAGAGGCAAAGGTGTCCCGTCTTTCGATGAGATGATGGATATCGCTTTGGTGGAAGTCGACTTTGACGATCCGACTACGAACGTGCGAGGACGTCGCGCCTTAGCAATCGCTAAACCAACTCCGAGAGGTTATTGACCACGCCGGAGCACGATCAACCTGACCACGAGGGTCTGTTTCCTGCGAGCAAACGAAGAACAAGCAAGAAACTAAGATTGCAATCTGGATATTGTGAATATAAGATGAAAGCTTTATTGATCAAGGTGGGGTTCTGTGACGCCTTTGTCTGGTCGTTGAACACAAACGAAGTACGCGAAGTTGCAGCTATGGCGAACTTTTAATCTAAACAAAACCCAAAGTCTAAACGATGCCCTAAGTGCTGTATATATGGAGGAAGAGGGGGGAATTTCGTGGCCCTTGGTGGAGGGGTCCGAAATCAACCCTATCTCTTTTTTCCCCACACATACGGACTCTAAAAATAGCCTATACTTATGTATTTCGAAATTACATGGGCCTGGCCCAATAATAAGGTGACGCAGCACCTAAAATAGCCTCGGGACGAAATTTATGAAGTGGCATCTTGTATATTTCGTCCAAGGCTTCATGCACCCATTATGGTGGCTTCAAAGTCCTGAAATCATCACTTGTAACTCCGTTCTTGTTCCCCTTGCGCATGCCATCATCTCCATGCTTGTTCTTGCTCCAATGTTCATCCTTCTCCAAGCTAGGCCCTTCATTTGTAAGCAAAACAAATGTATCCAATTTAGGCAGCATCATATTCTCATGAACATTAGAATCATTACCAAGAAACGAAAGTAC
>NW_021272666.1:0-1153 GCF_002162155.2 Triticum dicoccoides
GTGAAACATGTGACCTAATGCTCAAGCTAAACTGCTGAGGGTTAATAGGATTGACAGCTTACATTTATCAGGAAAACAACAAGTGCAGACTTGGAATGTAGGGGGAATAGAACTCCAAAGTTAAGCGTGCTCAGGCTGGGGGAGTGAGAGGATGGGTGGCCGGCCGGGAAGTTAGGCGATTTGGAATGAGTGATCCACACTTGAGCAATTAAGAGAGGTGATTAGAGACTAAATCATTAAATAATTCAGAAAAATTAAAAATAAAAAAAATCAAATTTTTTCCCAAAATTTTCAAAAAAAAAATAAAAAAAACTTTTAGTACCGGTTGGTAACACCAACCGATACTAAAGGTCCCCCATACCAGGGCGCGAGCTCACACCACGTGGTGGCACTTTAGCGCCGGTTCGTGCCGAACCGGTACTAAAGGGGGGTGGGGCTTTAGTGCCCACCCTTTAGTGCCGGTTATGGAACCGGCACTAAAGGCCCTGACGAACCGGCGTCAAAGCTCCGTTTTCTACTAGTGATAACGATAGCCAATTTTTCGAGCATCTTAATGTATGAGCATCTGCATGGTGACTCTTAATGTATGAGCATCTGTCCTATGTATGGTGAAACTATGTATGAGAATAAAAATAGACAATTTACCGGATGGCGTGGCAATTAAATTTTTCGGGATTTTAAAAGGTCGTTTTTTATGTTGTTTTCGATCACAAGATGGACCAATTTTACCTAATCTTTTGGCGTCTTGTCTCTGGTGATTTTCTTAAAATTTTCCAGGATTTTTATGATCGCGTTATTGACATTTCTAGACTAAACTATGATATAGTAACTCTGACCGCTAAAGGTCAAGGGGCTGATAAAACAGATGTATAGGCCCATCTTCATCCTTATTGTTCGATTTAAAATTGTTACTGAAGTTCTCAATAGTAGAGCCATGTTGACTGTAGACAAGAGTGTTCACAAAGCTCAATCTGCTTTTACCAAAGGTCAGTTTATGTTAGATAATGTAGTTGTTTTACATGAGACTTTATATTCATTGCATACTCTGCTGCCCTTTTTAAACTAGATTTTGAGAAAGCATACAATAAATTCATTTTGGAATTTGTGCATGATGCGTTAAGCATGAAAGGATTCCTGGTTAAATTTGTACGGT
>NW_021272667.1:0-1929 GCF_002162155.2 Triticum dicoccoides
AAATGAGAAATTTATTTTGAAAATTAGTGATGGCACATACAAATTTTCTTATAATGGCAAAACAATACCTCATATAGGTAGGTATAGTGGACTCATATGGCAAAACTGGTTTAAAAGATTTTGGATGCATAAGTAGTGATCATACTTCATGCAAATGAAGGCTAGCAAAAGATTGAAAGCATCCAACCAAGAAACGAAAAAATCTCATAAGCGAGCATTAAGCATAACTAACACCAAATAATGCACCACAAGTAGGATGTAATTTCATTGCATAACTATTGACTTTCGTGCTTGCATAGGGAATCACAAACCTTAACACCAATGTTCTTATAAAACATAATTACTCATCAACATGACTCACATATCACTATCATCATATCGCAAAACTATTACAAAGAATCATGTTTATTTTGTCCAATGGTCTTCATGAAAGTTTTTATTATATCCTCCTTGGATATCTATCACTTTGGAACTAGTTTCATATGTTGCTTTTAATAAGCTCAAACAAATATAAGTGAAGAACATGAGCATAAAAAAATTTGTTCTCTCAAAATAATTTAAGTGAAGCAAGAGAGAATTCCTTTAAAAAAATTACTAACTCTCAAATAAATCTAAGTGAAGCATGAGAGCATTTCTTCAAAAATACTAAAGCACACCGTACTCAAAAACATATAAGTGAAGCACTAGAGCAATTCCATAGCTCATAAAGATTTAAGTGAAGCATAGAGAGAAATACTAATAAGTCATAGCATAATTTTGGCTCTCTCAAATAGGTGTGTCCAGAAAGGATTCATGACTTAAAATAAAAAAGAAAAACAATAAAAGACTCATATCATACAAGACGCTCCAAACAAAACTCATAATATGTGACGAATAAAAATATAGCTCCGAGTAAAATACCGATGGTCGTTAGAAGAAAGAGGGGATGTCACTCAGGCATCCCCAAGCTTAGTTGCTTGGCTTCTCTTTGGATAATAGCTTGGGATTCCATGGGCATCCCCAAGCTTAGGCTCTTCTTACTCCTTAGTCCTTCATCCGTCGTAATATCACCCAAAACTTGAAAACTTCAATCGCACAAAACTCAACAAAACCTTCGTGAGATCCGTTAGTATAAGAAAGCAAATCACTACTATAATTAATGTTGCAAACCCATTCATATTTTATTTTTGCATTATAACTACTGTATTCCAACTTTTCTATGGCAAAAAATCTTCAAAGGAAACCATAGAATAATCAAAACAAGCACACAACACAAAGAAAACAGAATCTGTCAAAAACAGAATAGTGTGTAGCAATCTGGATATTTCGAACACTTCTGTAACTCCACAAATTCTGAAAAATTAGGACAATGTGAGAAATTTGTATATTAATCTTCTACAAAAAAATTATTATTTTATCATTCTTTTGTTAAAAATGAAAATTATTTTTGTGAGCGCAAAAGTTTCTGTTTTTCAGCAAGATCAAATCAACTATCACCCAACATGATCCCAAAGGCTTTGCTTGGCATAAACACTAATTAAAACACACAAAAACACAATAATAACAGTAGAATAATTGTGCAAACACTCAAGAACAGAAAGAAAAGGACAAAAAAATAAATTTTATTTAATGGGTTGCCTGCCAACAAGCGCTATCATTTTATGCCCCTAACTAGGCATAAGATTTCAATGATGCTCACATAAAAAGACAAGAATTGAAGCACAAATAGAGCATCATGATACATGTGACAAACACATTTAAGTCTAACATACTTCCTGTGCATAGGAATTTTATAAGCAAGAAAATTATCAAGACAAGAAACATCTAACATATGCAAAGAAGAGGAATAAAACATTAACGATCTCAACATAACAAGAGGTAATTTACTAACATGAAAATTTCTACAACCATATTTTCCTTTCTCATAATAATTACATGTAGGATCATAAT
>NW_021272668.1:0-1295 GCF_002162155.2 Triticum dicoccoides
TCAAGGTTTTTCTCAATTCTGACCCGTTTCATGGACTATTACTCAATTTTGGGGTCCCGAAGCGATTTCCATGGTTGTCGAACCCCGGGGTGCGTTTACATGTTGATCATCAACACTCACAAATTTGGTCAATTCTGGTCCGTCTCTTGTACTATTACTCTCCATTTTTGGGTCCCGAAGTGATTTCCACAATTAATGAACCCCGGGGTGCGTTTATGTGTCGGTAATCAACACTCACAATTTTGGCCGATCCTAGTCGATTTCGTGCACTACTACTCAGTGTTCTAGGGTCACAAAGAGATTTCCATGATTGATGATCCTCGGGGTGTGTTTACGTGTCCATCGTCAACACTCTCAGTTTTGGCTGATTCTTGACCGTTTCGTGGACTATTACTCACCGTTTTGGGGTCCCAATGTGATTTGCATGGTTGTCGAACCCCAAGGTGCGCTAACATGTCGGTCATCAACACTCGCAGTGTGGCCGATTCTGGCCTGTTTCGTGGACTATTACTCACTGTTTTGGGGTCCCGTGGTGATTTCCACGATTAGCAAACCCTGGGATGCGTTTACGTGTCGATCATCAACACTCGCGGTTTTTGTCGATTCTGACACGTTTTGTGGACTATTAATCACCGTTTTGGGGTCCCAAAGCGATTTCGGTAATTGTCGAACCCCAAGGTTATGTGTCGGTCATCCACACTCGCGGTTTTTCTCGATTCTGACCCGTTTCATGGACTATTACTCATTTTTGGGGTCCCGAAGCGATTTCCATGGTTGTCGAACCCCGGGGTGCGTTTAAATGTTGGTCATCAACACTCACAATTTTGGCCAATTCTGGTCCGTCTCTTGGACTATTACTCACCATTTTCGTGTCCCGAAATGATTTCAACGATCAACGAACCCCGGGGCAAGTTTACGTGTGGGTAATCAACACTCACAATTTTGGCCGATTCTGGTCCATTTCGTGCACTATTACTCAGCATTTTAGGGTCCCAAAGCGATTTCCACGATTGACGATCCTCAGGGTGCGTTTATGTGTCCATCATCAACACTCACGGTATTGGCCAATTTTGACCCGTTTCATGGACTATTACTCACCGTTATGGGGTCCCAAAACGATTTCCATAGTTCTTGAACCCCATGGTGAGCTTATGTGTCGGTCATCAACACTCGCAGTTTTGGCCGATTCTAGCCTGTTTCCTGGACACTCACTGTTTTGGGGTCCCGGGGTGATTTCCATGATTAACGAACCCTGGGATGCGTTTACGTGTCAATCATCAACACTCGTGGTTTTT
>NW_021272669.1:0-1515 GCF_002162155.2 Triticum dicoccoides
CTCTCTCTCTCTCTCTCTCTCTCTCGTGTTCTTGATATGGCACGATCTTGATGTACCGCGAGCATTGCTATTATAGTTGGATCTTATGATGTTTCTCCCCCTCTACCTTCTTGTAATGAATTGAGTTTTCCCTTTGATGTTATCTCATCGGATTGAGTCTTTAAGGATTTGAGAACACTTGATGTATGTCTTGCATGTGCTTATCTGTGGTGACAATGGGATATTCACGTGATCTACTTGATGTATGTTTTGGTGATCAACTTGCGGGTCCAGTGACCTTGTGAACTTATGCATAGGGGTTGGCACACGTTTTCGTCTTGACTCTCTGGTAGAAACTTCGGGGCACTCTTTGAAATTCGTTGTGTTGGTTTGAATAGATGAATCTGAGATTGTGTGGTGCATATCGTATAATCATACCCGCAGATACTTGTGGTGACATTGGAGTATCTAGGTGACATTAGGGTTTTGGTTGGTGTGTGTCTTAAGGTGTTATTTTACTACAAACTCTAGGGATGTTTGTGACACTTATAGAAATAGCCCAATGGATTGATATCTTCGTTTGTTCTCTGCTATTAGTAACTTTGGAGTGACTCTTTATTGCATGTTGAGGGATTGTTATATGATCCAATTATGTTACCATTGTTGAGAAAACTTGCACTAGTGAAATTATGAACCATAGGCCTTGTTTCGAAGCATTGCAATACAATTTTCACTCACTTTTATGGCTTGCTACCTTGCTGTTTTTATATTTTCATATTACAAAAACCTATATCTACCATCCATATTGCACTTGTATCACCATCTCTACGCCGAACTTGTGCACCTATACAATTTACCATTGTATTGGGTGTGTTGGGGACACAAGAGACTCTTTGTTATTGGGTTGCAGGGTTGTTTGAGAGAGACCATCTTCATCCTACGCCTCTCACTTGAGGGAAATTTGCTACTGTCCTACAAACCTGTGCACTTGGAGGCCCAACAACATCTACAAGAAGAAGGTTGCGTAGTAGACATTAGTCTGTATTTTTGTTTTTATCGACACCTTTGTCTCTAAGCATGTGGACATGTTTTTCGATTTCGGTTTTCTCTTGAGGACAAGTGGGGTCTAAGCTTGGGGGAGTTGATACGTCCATTTTGCATCATGTTTAGCTACTATTATTTATGTTGCTTTATTGTATAATAATGCTTTTTGGAGTAATTCTAATGCCTTTTCTCTCATAATATGCGAGGTATACACAAAGGGGGAGAATTATGGCAGCTGGAAATCTGGACCTGAATAAGCTACGTCAGGCTACCTATTCTGCACAACTCCAAATGAGCTGAAACTTTAAGAGGAATTTTATGGAATATTTGAGGAATATTGGAGCAAGTAAGTACCAGAGGGGGCGCACCAGGTGGGAACAACCCACATGGGCGCGCCAGGAAGCCCAGGCGCGCCCTGGTGGGTTGTGCTCACCCATGCCTACCTCCGGTGCCCCTATTCTGGTATATAAGTCATTTTGACCTAGAAAAAAA
>NW_021272670.1:0-1102 GCF_002162155.2 Triticum dicoccoides
TTGTCCATCACATCATTCTCCTAATGATGTGATCCCGTTATCAACGACATCCAATGTCCATAGTCAGGAAACCATGACTATCTGTTGATCACAACAAGCTGGTCAACTAGAGGCTTACCAGGGACATATTGTGGTCTAAGTATTCACACGTGTATTACGATTTCCGGATAATACAGTTATAGCATGAATAAAAGACAATTATCATGAACAATGAAATATAATAATACTTTTATTATTGCCTCTAGGGCATATTTCCAACAGTCTCCCACTTGCACTAGAGTCACCAATCTAGTTACATTGTGATGAATCGAACACCCATAGAGTTCTGGTGTTGATCATGTTTTGCACGCGAGAGAGGTTTAGTCAGCGGATCTGCGACATTCAGATCCGTGTGCACTTTGCAAATCTCTATGTCTCCATCTTGAACATTTTCACGGATGGAGTTGAAACGATGCTTTATGTGCCTGGTCTTCTTGTGAAACCTGGGCTCCTTGGCGAGGGCAATAGCTCCAGTGTTGTCACAGAAGAGTTTGATCGGCCCCGACGCATTGGGTATGACTCCTAGGTCGGTGATGAACTCCTTCACCCAAATCGCTTCATGCGCTGCCTCCGAGGCTGCCATGTACTCCGCTTCACACGTAGATCCCACCACGATGCTCTGCTTGCAGCTGCACCAGCTTACTGCTCCACCATTCAACATATACACGTATCCGGTTTGTGACTTAGAGTCATCCAGATCTGAGTCGAAGCTAGCGTCGACGTAACCCTTTACGACGAGCTCTTCGTCTCCTCCATAAACGAGAAACATGTCCTTTGTCCTTTTCAGGTACTTCAGGATATTCTTGACCGCTGTCCAGTGTTCCTTGCCGGGATTACTTTGGTATCTTGCTACCAAACTTACGGCAAGGTTTACATCGGGTCTGGTACACAACATGGCATACATAATAGATCCTATGGCTGAAGCATAGGGGATGACACTCATCTCTTCTTTATCTTTTGCCGTGGTCGGTGACTGAGCTGAGCTCAGTCTCATACCTTGTAACATAGGCAAGAACCCCTTCTTGGACTGATCCATTCTGAATCTCTTCAAAATCTTATCAAG
>NW_021272671.1:0-1451 GCF_002162155.2 Triticum dicoccoides
TCGTTAACTGGGCCGAGGCCCAGATGGGGGGAGGTTGTTCCTTCTTTTTTTTTCTAGTCTTTCCCTTTTTCTTATTTTCTTTTCTTTTCTGTTTTAATTTTATATTTCAAATAGCTTAGTTTTATAAAATACATTAGTTGTACCTAAATTAGTATTAACAAATATGCCACCACCACAATTAACTTGGCACCTAAAATAAAATAGTTTGTAAGTGTTTAATATTTTAAAAGCTTTTAAATAATTGATTTTGTTACAATTTTGCTCATTTCAGAGTTTTAAACACTTTATAAAAGTGGGGTTTCTCCACCTGGTTTTACTCCACTAACCGAGAGCTAGTCGACTCCCAATAATCGTTAGTGGAGAAGAAAGTATGCTCAGCCGCGCCTCCCACCCCTATATTTACTCCACCGCTCATCAGCAAGTGAAAAATCATCAATGTCTAGCTGCCTCATCTTCCCCTACTCATCTCTATCCTTGCCGCCGGTGCGCATGCTCCTTCCAATGGCTGGCCCCTATGTCCGGTGCTCCACGCGCCGATCCGTAACACGGATCCGCGCCATCATGCAACTAGGCCTCCTCAAGCCGCCGCCTTGCCGATGCGCCCCCGGATCTCCGACTTCCCCGACCTCCGACCGCCGTGGCAGCCGCACCGAAAATACCTCGGCGTCCGTCATCGACTGTGGGGGACGTGGGTGGCAGGGATAACTGACCACGAGACCCACACGAGGAAGCGGATCAGGTCCTTCCACACGGCGGAGCTCGCCGTCCTCGAATACGACCGATGGCAGGTCCGGTTTCATGCCGCGGAGGCATGCCTCAACTTCCCATGGGGGACGGCCCCCGGCCAGCTCGTCCCGTCGCCAATGGGGTGGTGAATGCGCCGACGGCTCAGGAGGACCAGGAGGCGAGGGAGCGCATCGCGGCGGAGGCCACCAACGAGGCGTACATAGTGGACCTCCGCCGCCAATACCCCGAGCTTGTGGAGGCGGATAAGGGCGCTCTTCATGAAGCGCACGGTCAACAGGGAGGTCATCACCATCTCCGAGGATGAGGAGCAAGGCATTGACGACGACGGCAAGGACAGGGAGGAGTTTGACGTTGTAGACGGCGCATCTTCCCCGACTCCGGCTATGACGGCATCGACCCAGACCCAATGGCGGGTGGAAATTCATGGAAAGATTGGCCCAATCTCTACCATGGTCATGATGCCCTCTACAAGGGGTTCGATGATGATGATGATGAAGAGTAATTTAGTTTTAAGTTTATGTTTATGTTTAAATCGGTTGTCAAGATAATGTGTTCAATTACACTATGTTAACACGGGGAACCATTTTTTGTCCATGTTTTTGTATGGGTTTCTATATTTTCTGTTATTTTTTTCATTCCACCCTATTTTTAGTGTATTTGTTTCTCAATTTCAATATTTTATTCTGATTTCTTTTTCTATTTTT